>NC_059133.1:42673140-42974276 GCF_020740605.2 Lemur catta | reverse complement strand
AAATGAAAACATGTCCATACAAAAACTAGGACATGACTCTTTATAGCAGCATTATTTATTATAGCCAAAAAGTAGAAGCAAACCAAACATTCATCAACTGATGAATGGATAAATACAATGTGCTATTTCTATACAGTGGAAAATTACTTGTGTATAAAAGGAATTACAACATAGAGGAAGCTTGAAAACACGCTAAGTATAAGAAGCGAGCCATAAAAGGCCACATGTTATATGACTCCAATTACATGAAATGTCCAGAGTAAGGAAGAAAATCTTTGGAGACTGAAGGCAGATTAGTTGTTGCCTAGAGCTGGAGGGCATGGGAGGATTGGGAATGATTGCTGAAGGGTACAGAGTGTCTTTTTGGTGTGATGAAAACATTCTAAAATCAATTGTGGCAGTGGTTGCACACCTCTGTTAACCTACTAAAAATCATTGAATTGTATACATTAAATGGGTGAATTGAATGGTATATGAATTATGTTTCAATAAAGCTGTTATCCTCCCCAAAAAATCATGAGAAATTTGCTTTGCAAATTTCAGAATTTCAAATAACGTATAAAGAGATATCTGTTCAGTAAATGATGTTAAAACTGGCCTATTATTTAGAAAAATATATTTTTAAAATATTAATTTTCTAAATAAAACTTATTTGAGACATATTAGGAATATTTTTTAAATTGTTTGGAAAATAAAATACAAATTTAATTAAAATTAACAGTTTTGATGGAATAAAATTTTAAAGGTACAAAAATAAGTTATGAAAATACTAAATATAGGTAAATAGGTAATTTTCTGGGGTGGGCAAAGCTTTTCTAAAAGGATAGACATTATAAAGGAATTCACTGATTTACTTAATGACATAATAAGGGGAAAATAACACATTTCTTAAAACATAAAAATTAAAAGAAAAATGACACATTTGGGCAAATATTTGCACCATGGTAGGGAAATGAAACAGAAGTCAATATATGTACAGTGATTAGTTCAGGGATTTTTTTTTTTTAAAAAGTCAGTATATGAAGAACTCATAGCAATAAAAGACCATCTTCTCAGTAAAAAACTAGGCATGAACATGTGAAGGCAATTCAGTGAAGAATTATAAATGAAAAAACGCATGAAAAATATGTGTATTCCCACTAATGTTCAAAGAAATAGTCATTCATCATTTAGTGATGGGGATACATTCTGAGAAATGCATTGTTAGGCAATTTTGTATACCTAGATGGTATACTCTTCTACACACGTAGGCTATGTATTCTACACACGTAGGCTGTATAGCAAAGCCTGTTGCTCCTAGGCTACAAACCTATACAGAATGTTACTGTACTGAATACTATAGGCAGTTGTGACACAATGGTATTTGTATATCTAGACATAGAAAAGGTACAGTAAAAATAAAATATTAAATCTTATGGGACCACGATTCTGTATACAGTCCATTGTTGACTGAAATGTCATTATGCAGTGCATGACTGTATTAATTAAATCATAGCTATGTGAAGTGATGGATGTGTTAATTAGCTTGATTGTAGTAATCATTTCACAATGTATACCTGTATCAAAATACCGCATTATACTTCTTAAATATATACAGTGTTTGTCAAGTGTACCTCAATAAAGCTGAGGGGTAAAAGAAATATTAATACAATGTTGAGATACCTTTTTTGCCTATCAAGTTGACAAATATTACATTGGTAAGAATATGAGGATGTGGGCAGTCTTATGCACTGCTCATGGTAGTATATTGCCAGGAGCAATTGGAAATGTGCATCAGAATCCTGAAAAATACATGTATTAATATTAATTTCCAGCTGGGCGCAGTGGCTCATGTCTCTAATTCTAGCACTCTGGGAGGCTGAGGTGGGAGGATCGCTTGAGGTCAGGAATTTGAGACCAGCCTGAGCAGGAGTGAGACCCCATCTCTAGTAAAAATAGAAAAATTAGCAGAGTGTGGTGGCATGCACCTGTAGTCCCAGCTACTTGGGAGGCTGAGGCGGAGGATTGCTTGAGGCCAGGAGTTTGAGGTTGCTGTGAGGTAGGCTGATGCCATGACACTCTAGCTTTGGCAACAGAGCATTACTCTGTCTCAAAAAAAAAACTAATTTCCTAAGTTTTCCATAACAAAGTATCACAAACTGTGGCTTAAAATGACAGAAATTTATTCGTTCACAGTTCTGGAGGCTGTAAATCTAAAATCAAAGTCAGCAGGTTAATGTCCCCCCTGAAAGGTCTAGAAAAACATCCTTCCATGCCTCTTCTAGCTAATGGCTATAGCCTATAGTCCTCGGTATTCCTTGGCTTGCAGTTGCATCACTCTGATTTCTGCCTCTGTCTTCATATGGCCTTCTTCCCTCTGTGTGTGTGTCTGTCTCCGTATCACATTCTTCTTTCTCTTATAAGGACAGGAGTCATTGGGTTAGGGCCCATTCTAATTTACTATGACCTCATCTTAACTAATTACATCTGCAAAAACTCTATTTTCAAATAAGATCACATTTTGAGGGTCCAGGTAGACATGAATTTGATTGGGACACTATTCATCCCAGTACAATATACATACTGCTTGACCTAGTAATACTACTTCTGGCAATACTTCCTAAGGAAAAAAAATTATGGAGTTGTTGAAAGATGTAGCTGTAAATATATTACTTCCAGCATCATATAAAATTACAAAACATCTGAAACAATTTAAATGTTCAATAATAGGGTACCATTTTTATTATAATAGTGTGTCTACTGTAAGTGTATACTGTAAATATGTCTACTATTAAATAGATACACGTTTATATGATGAAATGTTATGTATTAAATTTATTGTAGAAATATATTTTTGCCATAAGATGTTTATGGTGTGTTATTGACAGTTATGAAACAGTGTAATTCCATGTTTTAAAAAAGTGAAATATGTCCTTGTGTTTATATATTTATATATGTACACACCATTAATTTTCTTCCTTTTTTTTTGGTAGCTCTATTCATTAAGTGTGGTTTTATTAATAATTTTCTCTTTTTAGCTACAAAAGATACACATTATTCTTTGGCAAATAACATTAATACACCTTCAGTAGAAAAATGCAGGAGGATGTGGAATTTGACTTTCAGTGTCCATGTAAGTTTAAAATTTTTATATGAAAAGAAACTATATACAAAGATAAAAGATCAGTGACAAGATGGAAAAATACCTACCACTAATTTTATTTTCACTACTGTAGCTTCTAAATTTTCCCCAATAAAGATGGCTTAATTTTGTAATGAGAGAAAACCCAGAAATGTTATGTTAAATGTTCTGGGAAACACACGGGAAAAGACTAAATAATACAACTGAGAGAATCAGTGTTTTGGAGATGAAGCTACCTCCTTAGAAAACCATGGTGTTGTTTGTGCCTGTACACCCATCTCACCTAACCAACTTTAGTCACCACAATAATAGAGGAACGGAAACGCCTCTCCCCCAGTCCCCATTTCAGGGAACATCTGAGGTTCCACTTAACAGAGTCCAGGACAGAGCGGGGCACATAGCAGGCATTTGAGAAGCTGTCTTGTGTAATGGAAAAGGCTGGCGTGGCTGAGTCTGGGTGCCTCCTATTAAGTGTGCACGTGTAGGCGAATCACTTAACCTCTTGATCCTTGGTTTCCTCACAGGCTGAGGATTATAGATGATATATATGTATATAATATTCCAAGCAAGTATTATTTATAAATACCTGTGGAGTAAATAAATCTTGGTATTTGCATGTGTAGTTCCTGAGGTGTCAAGCAGGGAGGATTTCACAGTTGAGGAAAGAGTTTAGGGACTCCATTGCAAACTGTAGAATCAGTAGTTCACCAGGTGTTTATTAGAGTATTAGAATAGTGGCAAGCACCATTCTAAGTGCTGGGAATGCACTTAACAAAGCCCCTGCTGAGGTGGAGCTTACTTTCTGTTGCAGTCTTCGGAGGGCGGCACACAGTGTTGTGGTGGGATGTGTTTCAGATTTGTGGTAGCATCTATCACCTGGATCTGTTAAGCTTTCTTTCACTTAGCTTTATCTGCCGTGCCTGTGTGATGTACTGCGTATTTTCTTCTGGTTAATGTCAAATACCTTGCCCTTCAGTGTTTTTCAACTGACATTTATTTGATTTGGCAGAACAGCTGGATAGAAAATTAACAGCACAAATTTATGGCGTTAAAATTTTGTAGGGCTTCAGAATTCCCATTGGAGATATGCTGAGCATCTTCAAGGAGTGCAAAATTGTCCTCATTTTCAGAAAGATAAATTCAGGTATGAATCTTCAGCAAGTTTATTTACCAAAGAAGTGTTCTTCAAAAAAACAAAATCTGAAACAAGAATGAGTAGATAACCAGAAATACAGGGAAAGTTAATTAATTTGACCAATTGTATGCCAATAAATTTGAAACCATAGGATGAGATGGTGATTCTCTAGAACAATTAAAATTCTAAAATAAAACAATCTTTATAGAGATTTCTAAAAAAAGAGTTACTGTAAAGGGAATGGAGAAAGTTCTCAAACAACTACAACAGTGTTTCAAGGTCAATTCTATGAAAGCAGATAACTTTAATCTTTAAACTATGGCAGAGAACATAGAAATAAGGAAAACTTCCAAATTCTTTTTATAATTTTGAAATTACACTGAAACAAAAACCTATAATAACATACATATGCAGATAAAAATGATAGGACAGCTTTTCTTAAAGATATTTACTTAAAATCCAACATTAAATAACAATAGTAATCTCAGTGACAGAAGTATCAGAGGTTTTAAATTTTATTTTTGCTTCTCTACATTTTCTAAAAAATTTTTTGGAACCAGTAAGTCTGAGACAACATGATAGTGGTGGTCTTATTTCAGTGATTACAATATATGTCTTTATAGATAATGAGTCTGTCTTTGAAGTGGGTTGAATTGTATAAATTTTCACAGATTGATTTCATAAAAATTACATATTGCTATGAAGCAAATGTACCACAAATTAAGCCAGACAAAATGAGGGGGGACATTTGGCATTGTGTGATAAAGATTTAATTTTTTTTTTTAACTACATAAGAACTCTTACACATCAGTAAGAAAAATGACCCAGATGGGCAAAAATCATGGCTGTTCAGTTTGCAGAAAAGAAACCCTGGCTTTAAAAATGTAAATTAAAACAAGCCCCATATTTCACCATCAGGAAGTTTAATTATAGCCAGTTTTTTGTTTTTTAAGTAGATGGGGAAAGATGGTCTCATAAACTGCTGATGAAAGGGCAGTTTGTGCAGTCTCTTTGGAATACCACAATTATACTTTTTGAAAGTATAGATAGGCCCTTTTATTCTTCTTGTTCTCACACATGTGCATGCGTATGTAGTTTGAGTTTATTGCTCTTGTTTATAACTGCAAAAGACTGCTTTAATGTTTTTCATTAGATGACTTATTAATAAATTTTGGTATAACTATGCAGTAGAATTCAAAAAAGAATGCAAATCTCTGTATGCAGATATGAGAGCACCATGATATATTGGTTAAAGAAAGAACGAAGAGCAAGACACAGAAGTGCATGCACGTGCTCACATCCGCGTTGAGAGAGAGTATAGAAAATGTTTAATGCACAATGACTGCTAAGCATAATTGCCAGGGATGAGGCTCAGTGAGAGAGAGACATTTCATCTTGTAACCGTTCCCACTGTTTGCATTTTACTTTGGGTATCTATTCTGTATTTTATTAATTTTTATTCAAAATAGCAGTGGACTTCAGATCCTACTTAACTGCCCTGTGCCTCGGTTTCCTCACCTGTAAATTGACAATTATAATAGTACCTGTTTCCTTGGGTTATAAAGATTAAAGGAGTTAATATGTGGAAAGCACCTAGGATAGCACCTTGCACACGGTAACTCTTCAATGAATGTTTGCTATTGTTTCTATAAACATAGTTTAAAAAGTCAAATAGTATTATAGCCTTATTTGGGGGCCAGGAACAGGAATTCTCTGACCCAACCCCTTTTGCCACTCAGAAACAACTGCTTTGAACTATCTTTAGGGTTTTTTTCTAGTAATATTTGCCTCTATGTTTCTAAACAATAGGTTCTCTGAAGTAGACAGTTGAGATACTGTTGACTGCCTGTGATGCAATGTAAGGACTTAGCTTTCCTGCACCATTCCATTCCACCCCACGTCCCTCCCTTCATTCTTTAAATAAATATGATTCTATTGTAATTTTTGGCTAAATTAATATTAAATGATTAAATTATTTTAACTATGTAAGGTATTGTTCATGTCTATAGCTTTTTTATTTTCCTTGAGCTAGTAATCGTCCCCACTGCATTTACTCTGGTAAATGTCTGCATGTTCTCTTGGGAAAGTTAGGAGATTTTCAGGAGGTACAACTTGAGGTGCTACCACGAGGCCCCCGCCAAACCTTCACTGAAGGAGCTTTGGGCCTGAGATTGGATGAGGAGCCCTCCCTTACGTCGTAGTTACTCGTAGACTTCATTTCATCCAACCTCAGCTTATTTCAGGTGTGTAAATCAAGGAGGACCTTGGAAGGCCATTCACCTATTTTAATCCTAGAGGTCCTGTTATCTGTTAGCCACTGTCAAAGATCCCTGTGGATCAGATCGTTTTTATTATGTTCACAAATTCTGTGGTCAGAAATTCAGACAGGGCACAGATAAGAATATAGTTTTTCTCTGGTCCCTGATATTGGAGGTCCTGGTTGGAAGATCCAAAGGCTGGAGGCTGAAGCCATCTGAAGGCTCATTTACTCACGTACCAGACAGTTGATCCTAGATGTTGGCTGGAGAGCTCAGTTCTTCCCCACATAGGCCTCTCTTGATTTCTCTCTACAGGCTAGTTTAGGCTTCCTCACAGAACAGTGTCAAGATCCCAAGGACAAGCATTCCCGAGAGAGTTGCAAGCAGGAGCTTATCACCTTTTGTGACCTAGCCTTGGAAGTCATACTGAATCATTTCTGCTGTAATCACAGGCTTCTTCATGTTCCAGGGGAGAGAAGATAGACCCCCTACCTCTCAAGAGAGGAGCCAACATTATACTGTAAGAGAGTGTGAAATGTGATACGTGTTGTTGCAGCTATCTTTAGAAAACACATTCTGCCACAAATAGGAAGCACCAATTTTTTTTTTTTATCACCACCATCTATTCATCCTGGTTCTAGCGGACTTGTCATAGATTGGGCTTGTTGGTCCCCTTCCTGCAGACAGTATGGTTGTAATATTTAATTGACTATATAACCACACATACACATGTTGAATTTGTGTGCTATCAATGAGGCACATCTGAATGTGTGCATGAGCATTTAAGAAAGTGTTATTTCGTTTCAGTGTTCTACATGGTCATAAGAGTATTGACCATCTTTTCAAGGATTTTAAATTATGATCAGAAGTCATTGAACAAATTTTTACATGTCTTGTCATGCTTGTTATAAATAGTAACTATTGAACTTCTTCCAAATTAAAATTTCTTGTTTTGGTCTGATTATTTCTGTTTAGATTCAACCTCTATTTTTATCAAAGGCAGCATGTTTTTATTTTCTAACTCTAAAGCTAACTGAACTATTTTCTCTTGAAGCTGGAATGTCATTCTGAACTTTTCTCAGTTCTAATAATGTCACCAACCTTAGCAGTCTGCCTGAATACAGAAGTTAAATGAATATTATTAAATTATAAAAATGTAGATGTAGTATCAACATATGATAGTAAATCCTAACTGAAAGAGCAATGCATTGGTGGGTGGGTGTATTCTCTAGGAAGTAGTGAGCAAATTTTCACAGAAATATTTAAGGAGAGAGAAACAATATTTGAGTGAGTAGTAGGTCAGATATTTTGGGCATATTCCAACAACATCTCCCATGCCCCTTTATCCTCCAAGCACATTAGATGACTCAGTCATTCTGGAACATCCATACACAGAGTCTTTGCACATTCCATTTCTTCTTGGAATGTCACCTTCCTGGCCCACAAATCAAAAGTCATCTCTTCTGTGAAGCCTTCTCTTATACTCTGGAGGCCAAAACATGCCTGTCCTCTTTTGTAATCAGAAAGCGTTTCGTGCATATGCTACTATTACTACACTGCATGCTTCTGGGGAAGTGGAGAGGAAGAGGGAGAAGGGAGTGAGTAATATCTAATCTTTGTATCCTATCCAGCACTCAGCAATCAAGAATGGTTTGTTGTGTAAATTATCAGTTCTGAAAATCTGTCATTCCAAGGCAAAGGGAGGGCTACTGCAAATGCAGATTCCTAGTCTTAATTCAGGAGGGTGGATCTTTTGGACAAGCAATCCAAATGGTCTGTGGAACAGACTTTGACAAAATTAGCCTTGCTTTTCACATGTTCTAGGACATGTATTTAACCCTCACGTTATTCCGTAAGATTGTTTTTATTTAGCTTTCAGATGTGGATATACATTCTGGACCACCTGCCCTAGAATTTAATTTTTTAGCTGACACATAATTTCACATGTGTTTGTTCAAGTAACCTACCTGTAGAAAGACTCTGTGTGTGTGTGCCTGTGTGTACATGCACGCACAGCATTTGAAACATTATGAAGTTTATAAATGGTTTTGATTCCACAGTGCTTTTCTGATTTTGTTTATATTGTCAAAAATGTTAAATCACATATCATAGCTGACACAGAGATTTCTTACAAGCATTCAGAAAATGAGGGATTATGGTTATATAAAACATAATTAAACCTGTGTTCCATTAGATAATGTTTTAAGAATTCATTTTCTTACTAAATTTATTTGAAAATTATTAAATCACCTAAACCCATTCTAGTATTATGTCTTTCAACACTTCCCTCCCTAACCAAATTAAGTCAAGAAAGAAACAGGAGAAAAAAGTTTGTTCATTTCTGTTTGTTAGATAATTCCTAACATAGAACCCAGTTTCTAGTATTTAGATAAATAGACCACATGTTTTATGCAATGATTTTTAAATGACTGAGTAAAGAAAGAAGTTAATTCTGCCTACTCTGCCCAAATGATTGAAATGCAATCCTCTCAAGACACTTATCACAAAGAACCTACTCAAGTAAGATTCTATTAAAATATAAATCCATTGTGGTAGGCTGAAAAAGAATGGCATTGTAAATCTTGATAAACCCTAAAATAAGATAATGGAAAACTAATAATATGCACGTAATCAAACATTCCACGTCAAGTGATAATAGTGTCTTTTCTTAGTAAACTCAGTGGAAGACTTTATGTTTTACTCAGAATAGCTCAATCAATTCCATCAACTTTGTTCATGAATGCCAAGTCAAAAAATATTTTTCTAAAAGGTAGGTAGGCATTAATCAAATATATTTTATCACATTCCTCTTTTACTCCTGACTTTAAAGAAAGTGATTTCATTCCAGTTGAAGCAGCAAACAACACAGACTCTAGTGAAGGTTATTTGGGTGATAATGATATTAGAAGTTGGGAAATGCTTCCTTTGCAAATGAAAAACAAAATAGGTCAGAACTGTACGAAGACATTTCTCCAAAGAATTGCTTATTGTCCTCCATGACCAAAGCCATTGTGTCTATAAATTTACCTAAGTGAAATTTCATCCATGGCACCAGAAACCAACCCTGAAGCCAAATTGAGACAGGAGGGAACAAGCAAAGACTTACAATGCATTTCTCTGATCATGTACCGGGAAAACAAAGGACTGCAACAGACTGCCTCAGCCTGTCATTTCTCAGAAGGACTACACCAATTCCAATAAAAACCTCTCCAAGAGAGGGATGCAGAGAGAAGGGCATCTCTTTGCCCCACATCAGAAAGCTCCAAAGAGTAAAGACTAGGAAGCTGTAAAGATAGAGATGTGGAAGGCAGTGTGTTAAGAACACTGTGCAGTCTGAATCCCAGTTTTTCCATTTGCCATTGTGACATTGGGAACGTTTTCTTGAACCCCACTGTCCCTCAGTTTCCTCATGAAAAAATGGGGGTGATTATAATATTTACTCATTTGGATTAATGAGATTCTTGACATGTATTCAATAAATGTTAGCCATGATGATGATTATGATATGGTATGTTATTATTTGTGGCCCCTATAGGAGAGAGATTCATGGTGGAACTATTAGGAAGCCTGGAAAACAATCAGACTTGAACCACCTACAAAGAAAAAGAGCTTCTATGACTGAATTCCCTAGTTTCCTTTCTAGAACACTGCTATGAATCTTCATTTCTAACTTATTTTAAAATTCTGACACTCTACAATGATCTACTCAGTAGAACTGAGAAGGAATCTAGGGAGGATCTTGAGTTAGGCTTCACAGAAATTTTTTTAAAAATTAACTGGAGAATCAAGATTTAACAAAATGAGCCATAATGACTTTTAAGAACATACAGTTTAACCTTTTAAAAATTTCCTTTCAAGGCAATGTTGGTTTTCAAAAAGTTTCTAGAGTATTCTAAGCATAGATTATTTAATCTATGATACTCTTTGGAAAGAATGCAGTCCATGAAAAGAATACCTAAATTTTGATCTCAGGTTATTTTCCCCAGTGTAAATAAGTACTTTGCTTCCAAAATCCATCCATATAACCTCAAAGTTTCCAAAAGACAAGAAACCTTTTTTTTTAAAATCCCACATGGAACCTCAACATACCTAATACGAATCTTTACACATTCAGTGGAATTTTTTATCTGATTTTTTCAGAAGCATGTAGGTATGATTCTCCTGATCAAATCTTAGAGTTTGTCATGTGGTAGAGACATTTCTTTTAAACCTATTCCCCCCCCCCCAAAAAAAAAAATGAATAATAAAGAATTCAAACTGAGTTAAATTGCAGAATTTAAAATCTGCTTTAATTACATCTGATTGTTAATGTTACTTCCCAAAATGTTTAATTTGCCTCTTGTGTCAAGTATACCCATTGCAAAAAGGGCTCTAATGAATTTTTAGGCTTTCACACTTCACAGCTTCTACCTCCAGCCTCCAAATCTGGAAATTTCTCCTTCCTAGAAAGAGCACAATAAATTGTCACCACCTCTCACTTTATAAACTAATTGACTGTGGTATAGAAAAAAATATTCCAATAGAAGGAAAGAAAATATCCAACACATTATGGGAAGTAAGCAACAGGAAAATCATGGTTTCCCATATGAACATTTTTCTAATATGAAGTACAGGCCCCTAAGGAAGGACCTGTCACACTCCTCCTCTTTGCTGGCTGGAATACTGGCTTAGTCAGGGTTCCCAGCCATCTCTCCAGTGGGCAGGATCTCTTCTGGGAAAAATACTGCAACAGTGTTTGTGGTCCTGCTGTCTGCTGGGTTCTTTCTTGGTGTACCTACAAGAATAGAATCATAGAAATGTAAAGCTAGAAATTATTTTGGAGATTTTGCAGAATTAGAAAAATTGAAGCCCAGAAAAGGGAAGTAATTTGCCCAAGGCCAAACACCCAATGAATAATAGGACTGGAGCCCTATCTGATGGTCTCCATTGCTTCTGAGTCCACCTGTTGCTTTGGAAGAACTCAGAATCCATCATTTCACAGAAATTTTTTAGCTTCATATTACTGTTGTTAATAGAAGTAGATATGTGCAGAGGATAAATATTCAGTGATTCCATCATTAAAATATTATTGTATAATGTGAATTTGTTACATGTAATAGAAAATAACCAAATTCACTAAAATTTAAAATGTGTTTATATATTTTAAAAATGTTTAAACACTATGAAAATAACTTCATCATCTTGAATAAAAATATATCTAAGTGTGTTATTATTAAGTAACTCAACCAACATTTTTGAAACTTCACAGCAGACATGGTTGTAAGTGTGAAGGTAGAGAAAAGGAAGGATAGTAGTGCTTCTTCTCAACTCACTCGCCAATTAACATAAAACAGACAAGTATGACGCTGTGTGATTCCTATGGCAGCACAAATGAGGGGCACTGAACTGTGGAGGAAGAAGGAGAAGGCTCTCAGAAAATAGGTAACACCAGACTTGAATCTTGAAAGAAGGAGGTTAAGGAACAAAAGGTACTAAAAGGAGAGAGAATAGCCTGTGCCAAGCAGGTAGGTGTGACAACACATGGCAGATTAGGGGAGCAAGCGCTTTACGTGGCTGCATCCCAGGTTTCAGGGAAGGTGAGAGCAGGCAGGGATCACACCACGAAGAGCTTTGTATGTAATGCTAAAGGGGTTGAATTTTACCAGAAAATAATATGAAGGCGTTGAAACATTATATGCTATAAATTATACAGTATGACTCAAATTATACTATAAAACAAATATTCGTTTTCCTGCTCTTTAATATAAGACATGTTGGTGAAACATCTGAGAGTAGAATGCGATAAAAATCACCATAATCTTGTTCTAGTTGTACAGCTGATGAAAACGCAATTTCCTCTTCTGTAAAACGGAGATCATTATAGGGTTGTTGCAAAAAGTACACAAGTTAAGTCCTGTGAAGCATTTATTACAGTGTCTGCCATATTGTAAACCCTCAATAAATATAAGCTGGAATCGTCGTCATCATCATAAAAGACTGAATTGGAGAAAATGGATTAGAATGCTAAGGGTTGATTTTAACATCTGGAGTTAAGAGCAATTTTCCAATTCTGCTGAATCTATATTGCTTAGAGTAATGGAGTCCCTTTAAGAGAACTACTTTGTCAGAGGCATGGCTAGGAAAAGGCATCAGTTAGCAAAATACATTGATTATGTATTTGAAAGGAAATTTTCCACCACTTTCATTGTCCAAAAGAATGTAAGAAAAGAAAACTTGAGTTTCAGTGGTTGAGAGCAGGATCCTGAGAAGAGCTATGTGTTTGATTTGTTAAAAGTAGAAGAGGAAAATATCAAGGTTCATAGATGGGAATTGGCGATAAAAATTAACTTTTTTTGCCTCCCCCCAATTTTTTTGGCATGCCCCCCAAAAGATGGAGTACATTATGCTTTTAATTTGCTATTAGATTGTAACTATTTGTTTATAAAATATCCTTATACTCTAACGACTGAAAATTACTTTTTTTGCTGTATTGTGTTAATGGAATATTTTCTGTCATTGTGCCAAATTGGACATTTGAGATATAGTTTAGCAATTTCAATTTGGTTGTATTTGAAAATTGGGTAGGCCTAAATTAGATTTACTCTCTGCATAATGCCATTTCTCTATTAAGTACTATATTTCAATATTCTATAGAATAATGTTTCTTTTCTGTGTTCTTTTTTGTTAGTGCTCCTATATCCCTCCCTGTAAGAGAGAAAATCAGAAGAACTTGGAAAGTGTTATGAATTGGCAACAGTACTGGAAAGATGAAATTGGTTCCCAGCCATTTACATGCTATTTTAATCAATATCAAAGGTGAGTCAATATTTACATGTACATATTGAAATTATTTGTAGCCTCTGTAATTTATGACATTGATATGTCATAGATTATGCCCATTTGACAAAATATACAGCATGGAGATAACGTCAACTCTTTCTAGCATGTAGTTGGGGAAACCCCTTCTTGCTCTATAAGCTGGGAAACATAAAGCGTCTGCAGAACAGGAAAAAAGAACTTGTGTCATAGAGTTTACCCTCCAGATACACTAAGAAATGATAGTGCCTTTAGGTAAGAACATTGTAGACTTAATAGTGTTCCCCGAGAGTTACAGATTAATGCGTATAAGCTAAACAATGTGTAGATTTGTCAGCATTTTGAACTGCATCAAATCTTTTTTTTTTGTAATATACCCATATAACAAAGCTGCATCAAATCTTATCTTTCCTTTTCCTTTCTATTCTGATGAACTATCAATAAAATGAGTTCACACCATTAAAACTTGACTTAGAAAATACTCGTTATGCCATATAAACCACATAAAGATGGTTCCTTGGACTAGAACATTTTGGTACCCACTGAGATTAATCACTAATTTATTTATCAGACATCTATTGAGTATTCAATACTCCTTGCTGTATATTTTCACTTGTATGTACCACAGTTAGCTCAAACCTTCTCTTCTTCCCATAATCTCTCTCTTAGTGAATGGTACTATCATTCACTCGTTTACCCACCCAGAAAGCTTTGAGTGACTCTTAATTCATTTTTCTCCTTTACATTCTTTTACTTGTATTCACCATCATGTTGACTGTACCTCTGTCATGACTCTGCTGTGGCTTCTACTGCCGCTATCTTAGTTGAGATCCAGATTTCTCAGCTCCAGTAAGGCAGTAGTGCTGTAAAATGTCATTCCACCTCCACCCTGGGCCACTCACGGCCACTCTTCATGGTGCTGCCAAGGGATCTTTCTGACACATGAGTCTACCTCATAGTTTTCAGAATAAAGTCTCAACATCTCAGCATGGCCTATGTGCCAGGTACCTATTGCTGCATAACAAACCACCCTAAATCTATTGGCTTACTACAACAACGGTGTGTTATTTCTTATGATTCTGTGGGTTGGCTGGGCTCCTTTGCAGTAGCTGAAATTACTGTGTGGTCCCAGATGGCCTTCCCACTCACATGCCCAGTGGTCAGTGCTGGCTGTCCACTTGGTCTGTCACCTTCAGTAGGCTAGATTGCCTCACTAACAACATGGCAGCCTCAGAGCAGCATTTCAGGGGAGGCAGGCCTGGGCTGTGGAATTCAAATAATACCATTTCTGATATGTTCTATTGGTCAAAGCAAGTTACAAAGCCAGCCAGAATCATGGGGTGCTGAAATAGACTCCACCTCTTGATAGAAGGAGCTGCAAAGGATTGGCGGCCATATTTCATCTACCACAGCATACAAGACTCCTCAAGATCTTGCCCTAGACTCCCACCTCCCCAGCCTCATCTCCCTGCTTATACTTTTTGCGGTGGCCAATCTGACCTGTGTGCAGTTCCCAGAATATCATATACTTTTATATCCATGCCTTTTTATTTGCTTCTCCTGCTTCTTCACTGCTTTGCTAAAGACTCTTCCTCAGATATCACCTTCTCTGGGCTGCTTTCCTTGATCTCCAAATTTGATTTAGTTATATAGCAGGTGGGATGCCATCTGCTACAGGTAGACAGAGTTCTGACTCATACATCAGGTCCACAGGTGGACTGACATCAGGGTTGTTTGATGCAATGATGTAATAGTGTCTGCAAAAAACAGCTCCATTCCAGATCTCAGTTCTGCCTCAAGGTGGCTCTTTTCACAGTTATATGTGGTTGTTTCAGTTCCAGATGTCACAGTCAGGCCAGCAGTTTCCAAAGGCAGAAAGAGCCTATTTTTCCTGGTATATTTTTCTTGGGATTAGGAAACCTTTTCTCAACTTCCCACAGTCAACCTCCCCTCATATATCCTTGTTCAGAATGAGTTCCTTTACCTACACCTAAACTGATCACAAGAAAGAACAATCAGAACCTAGCCTGGAGTTAGGGCTAGAACAGTGTCTCCTAAGGCACGTGGAGTAGGGGTATGTACCTTGAGTAGATACGGGAAGGAAGAAGGAAAAAGAGCCAGGATGTCGTGGACTAACCAAAAGTCCCAGCAACACGGTGTGTCTTCCATGTGCCAAAGTCTTCTGTGTGTACCTCTAGCCCAGAGACTTGCTACAGTGGCTTCACAGAACTATGCCAGAGGAGCTTTAAAAAAAAAAATGTACCAGAGACCAATTCAGTTTGAATCTCTGTTGGTTGAACCCAGGCATTAATTAGCATGTAAAAAAATCAATCCTAGGGATTCTAATATGTAACCAGAATCTAGAGCCATTGCTATACTCTGTCACCTAGCATACGTTACTGAAATTGTTTGTGTGCCCGTTTTCCTAACCAGACTGTATACTTTGTTAAGGTGTGGGCCAGTCGTCTTTGTCTTTGTATCCCCAGCCCCTAGCACAATGCCTGGTTCTTAGTTAGTAAATATTTGGTGAGTGAATAAATAAGTGAATCTAATGTGCCAAATTAATAAGGAGCATTCCTTGCTTCTAAGGAAATAGGATTTATAGGTAAAAACAGATTCATATGCAAATATAAGTATGATTTCCTTAGCTGGAGGTAAAAGAGGGAAGACCTTGCAAATGGTGTGGCTATAGTCAAGAAACCAAGGCTTGGCGATGTAAGACACCTTTGGTATATAAGTCATGTAATAAGGAGTGCGGAGTTTGTAAGCTGGAAGGTGGCTTGGAGTTAGATTTCTAAAGAGTCGTTAATGCCATACTAAGGAGATTGTCTTTGGCATATAGGCCATAAAAATTCATGAAAAGTTTTTTTGTAATGAAGATTGACATGAGTAGATCTTATGATTTAGAAAGAAAATGGTGTGATTGTTGAATGTGTATTGGATGGGAAAGATGAGTTAAAGGCAGGCAGGAAGGAGAGTACTGAGTAAAAAAATAACATTTTTGAGTGGCTACCATGTGTCAGCCATTATGAATAACATTTTATTTAGATCACCAAATTTCTTATAATCACTCTAAGTATTAGCCTCATTTAACAGATGAGGAAACTGAGTCTGAAAGAAGTTCATTAACTTGCCCAGTATACACAACTGTTAAGTGAAACAACTGGAATCCAGTTAATTTGATTCCCAAAGCCCCTTCTGTTAGCCACCTGCTGGTCCTGACACGGGACTTTGAGGGCTTGAATGAAAGTAGCGGTAGTGGAAGTAGCTAACAGAGATTATATCAGAAAGACATTTTAGAGTTAGAATCAACAGAACTTAGTGACAGTGTAAGTGATGAGGAAAAAGAAGGTGTCAAACGTGACTCAGTGTGAGGAAAGGATAGTCTAGCTCTGAGTATGGTGAGCTCATAAGATATCCAGAAGATGCTTTGAAAAAGCAAGAAACACAGACATTTTAGTTCAGAAGCAAGAGGTCCGAAGCAGTGTTACACAGATCTGGGAATCATTCGCACACAAGCTGTAGTTGAAGCAAAGAGAAAGAATGCATACTGGGAACACGTAGAGTGAAAAGGGAAATGTCGACAGAATCTTAGGATCATCTACATTTAAGTTATAGGCAGAAGGAGACAAAGGAAGAGTAGCCAGAGTGTGAGAAAAGTAATATATATATATATAGTGTCTTGAAAGGAGAGAGTCTATTTTTGTTTTTGGTATAATTGATCCAAAGTAAAAAAAGAAAAAGAAATGAAAGAGTATTTTAAGGAGAAAGAGGTGATCAAGAAGGATACTGAGAAGTCATTGGTTTTGGTAGTTAATAGTCTATAGTGATCATTGTGAAAACAATTTAGGTACAATATTACAGTACAGGGTTAGAAATCATTTTATACTAGGCTGAGGTGAGAATGTGAAGACACTGATAGTGCACACTACTTGTGCAAGAAATTTTCCGTGGACTGCATTAAACGAAAAAGCTTTGTACAGCAAAGAAAACACTCATCAGTGTGAAAAAGGCAACCTACAGAATGGGAGAAAATATTTGCAAACCATATATCTGTTAAGGGGTTAATCTCTAAAAAATAGAAGAAACTCCTACAACTCAGTAGCAAAAAAAGAAACTAAGAACCTGATTAAAAAATGAGCTAAAGACTTGAATAGATATTTCTCTAAAATAGGCATATAAATGATCAACAGGTATATGAAACATTGCTCAACATTATTAATCATCAGAGAAATACATATCAAAACTGCGATGAGATATCACCTCATACCTATCAGGATGGTTATTATAAAAAAAAAACCCCAAAAAACAAAAGACAACAAGTGTTGGTAAGGATGTGGGGAAATTGGAACCCTGGCACATTGTTCTTGGGAATGCAAAATGGTGCAGCTGCTACAGGAAGACAGTATGGAGGTTCCTCAAAATAATTAAAAGTAGATCTACCATAAAGTCCAGCAATCCCTCTTCTGGGTATTTATCCAAAAGAATGGAAATCAGGATCTCAAAGAGATATTAGCACTACTATGTTCACTGTAGCACTATTCATAGCCAAGATGTGGAAATAACCTAAATGTCCATTGACAGATGAAGGGATAAAGAAAATGTGATCTATACATACAGTGGAGTACTATTAAACCTTTAAAAAGAAGGAAATGCTGCAATATGAGACAACATGAATAAATGTGGAGGACATTTTGCAAAATGAAATAAGCCAGAAAGGAAAATACTGTATGATTCTACTTCTATGAGGTATCTAAAATAGTTGAATTCATAGATTCAAAATGCGGAATGGTGGTGGTTCCCAGGGACTGGAGGGAGGAGGAAATGGGGAGTTATCAATGGTGTAAAGTTGTAGGTGAGATGAATAAGCTCTAGAGATCTGTACAACATTGTACTTATAGTCAAGAGCAGTGTATTATACACTTAAAAACTGAAGAGGGTGTATCTCATGTTAAGTATTCTTACCACAATAAAATAAAATAAGTTTTCCATGATTGGAAAAAGGTTTGGGGAGGAGGTAACTGAGAATGAAGCAGGAATGGATACAGAGGTATGAGTTGAATATATATAGTAAATAAGGTACATATGTTTCATGCCCTGAAGAAAATGAGATAAGATGGAAAAAAAAAAAAAAAGGTTAAGAAGTAGGGGAAATTTTTTTCTATGAGGTGGGAGCCCAGTAGCAGGAATAGGCACCAGCAATCAGGACAGTTTGATACTGAGCCCACCACTATCTGAATCAGGTGCTTCCTTGAAGCTTCCTGCCCTGGACCGGGAAGTTATTCCAGATGTGTGAGCTCAAGCTTGCAGTGGGATGCAGACAAGGCACCCCCACCGCCACCTGCTGTCCCGACTCGCTGGTGAGCTTCTTAATAAACATCCCCTTACTCCCCACTTGATCCTGCGTATTGTAAAAGGTGCCTCCTCCCCAGACCGGGTTGCCTTCTGTTAGGGCATGAATTCTGAATATCCCCAATCAAGAAGGACTGTTCTTCTGGAATAGTGAGGACTATCTGAAAAGAGCTAAACCTATAATATGTACTAAAAAGAAAACTTTTTCTATACTCTCACAACACTTCAGACACCGAATGTGAGGAGTTTTTCCACACCAAGCAGTTCAGTTCTCTTTGGACACCAGCTGGTGTCCTCCAGTTCCATTCAGTTCTGACACCGTCTACCTGGAGTTGGCATCAGATCCCACAAGTTAAAGGGCTCAGTCCCATAAGACTCCCCCTCGTTAGATGCCAGTCACACGTCCCAGGTTTCTACCTGTACTTCTGACCAACGTGATGTAAATCAGGGGTTCCCAAAACTCCCTCCTTGGGTCCAATAATTTGCTAGAATGGCTCACAGAACTCAGAGAAGCACTTCACTTACTATTACCAGTTGTTATTATAAAGGGCACAACTCAGGAACAACCAAATGGAAGAGATGCAATGAACAAGGTGCCCCCTCCGGGCACACCACCCTCCCAGCACCTCCATGTCTGCACCAACCCAGAAGCTCTGAGAATGTTAGGGTTTGTATAGAGGTTCCGTTACTGAGGCATGATTAATTAAATCGTGGGCCATTTTAGATTATGTCAGGGGTTGGTACTGAAAGTTCCAACCCCCCAATCTTGTGGTTGGTTCCTCTGGCAGCCAGACTCCCCCACCACCGAGTCACCTCATTAGCATAAACTCCAGTATAGTTCAAAGGGGCTTACTGTGAATAACAAAAGATGCTCTTTTAACCTCAACTCAGGAAATTACAAGGGTTTTAGAACTGTGCCAAGAACTGGAGCAGAGACCAAATGCACATTTCTTACTGTGTCACCTATACCAATTGTGTTAACTTTTGTACAGTAAATTTAAGCCCATCATACTTCTCCAGGATGGATACACATTCCTGTTCCATCATCTCACGGTCTCATCCCCAGACTGCCGGGGTGTGGATAGAAGCGGGGGTGGTCTGTCACAGCCCA
Source organism: Lemur catta (assembly GCF_020740605.2). Lineage (NCBI taxonomy): Eukaryota > Metazoa > Chordata > Mammalia > Primates > Lemuridae > Lemur > Lemur catta. The sequence goes on along the minus strand of NC_059133.1, from coordinate 42,954,504 downwards.
GCAGCTCCCAAGACATGATTTTTAAGCGACTCTGGGAAAGCAGGAGTTTGGAGTTTGGCTCTTTTATCCTGACATATGTGAGAGGAAACAGGAGTGCTGTTTGGAGGTGTGAAAAATGGCAGCTCCCTGGTGCCATCTACTCTTCGTACACTTTTTACTACTGCTAAATATGAAATAAAAATAGACTTACTGTATGGACTCCCAGATGCTCTTGATAAGATGAACTTTATATTTAAAGTAACCTTTAGATTTCACTCAAATGCAGGAAATTAGGGAGAATCGTTACCAAGAAGTTCCCATTTTCAAGAAAAGGATTCTATTTTGAAAATCTAAGACAAAGATTATTGGAGTTTTAGCTTTCTACGTTTAAGCCTATTGAAGGAAACTGTGGTTGGGAGTAGAACCTGCAGTGGCCAGCAGCCACGCCTGCCATGGGAGGTCAGTCCCCATGCGCTCATCCCCTGCTACACCCAAGGAGGACTCCGCAGAGGTGCTGCTGGGGCAACTTCACACCCAGGGCTGCATCCATTCAGGGTCTTATATTACCTTTCAGCTCTTTGCCTCCCTCAAGTTTGAGCTCACACTTACCTTCCAATGTGTGTAGATTTCCTTTGCATACTTTTTTTATGTAGGTAAGGTCACACTTATGCTGTCTATAGCATTTTTTTTGCTTAGCCTTCCCCTGGCTTATCCTTTCTCAGCAAAACCCAACTTATGCCCCCTTAGCAAATATGCTTTGAAATCTCCCATTCTATTGCCAGAAATTTCTCTGTAGTCTCGATCTTTTCATATAATTCTCCCTCTTCATCTTTGCCCCGACTTCTTGAAGAGGGCACATCCTTGGAAAATGGTTATTCATTCCTCAGTTCTCTTTGGACCCAAGGGCCAGAAGGAATGGTCAGTCTTTATTTTGTGAACTTTTCCTCTTATGGAAAGCATAGTGCCTTTCTATACAGGTTTACTTTTTAATACTTTGTTTTATACATCTGAGTGGATAGTACATCACAGAGTGCACAGAGCACGTGCACACACACACACACACACACACACACACATCCAGTGAACAAATCTGGCCACACCACCTGGAGAGTCTCTTGGATTCACTCCCTCTGACACTGCCTTGGTTCAGGCTCTCATCTGACTTGCTGAAGTGGCCTTCATTTAGTCTCTCAGTCTTGGTCTTTGTCTTGTCCTTCATCCACACCACACTAGGTTTTATTTAAGCCTCTCTTTGATCTTGTCACAATCCTTGATTAAATTTCCCTGCCTTCTTATAGTCCATAAGATAAAAGCCATACTTTTCCAATACCAGCTTCAACTTCTGGTATTGAACTGTGTGCCAGCCATGGGGAAACAAAACCAAAACCAGGGAAAACCCCCTAAAGCAACAAAAAACAACAGACACAGTTCCTGCCTTCATGGAGCATATAGTCTGTAGTCACATGATTAGTATAATTACAAAGTAGGGTAATGCAATAAAGGAAAAGCTAGAGATGCTCTATGAGGTATCATACCATGGTGGGGAATTTCAAACCCCTGTCTGAGTAAATCATAATTGGGTCAAGACCAGAATATGTTCAAGAGTTAGCTAGGTAAAAAGTGAGGGGAAGAATATTTCAGAACGAGGCACCATCGTGTACAAAGGTACATGGCAAGAAAGAGCTTGGTGAATTTTAGGAACTCAGCGGTCAGTGTGTCAGGAGAGCTGTGAGTGAGAGAGGCGGGGACCCTGGACCGAGACGCAGGCGGGTTTAGATTTCTCTTCAAATGCAGTGAGCAGCCAATGATTGGTTTTAAGTTGGGGCGTGGTGGCATGATCTGATTTAAATGTTTTAGCTTTTACTCCAGCTGCTCTTGTCACCTCAGGTTACTCTTCCCAGGGCACCTTGATGCCTTTGCCCCTGTCCCTCTCCCCTCACCTGGGGACACTGCCGCCTTTTCGACTTCTGGGAATTAGCATAGCACAGAGGTCCTAAAGTGAGCCCTGTGACAGGCACTGGGTGTGTTATTTTAACTTATCTGTGCCTCAGTTCCCTCTGTAGAAGGGGGACGTAATGTCAATGGGATGGGGTGTGCCTAACCCATAGTAATTCCTGTAAAAGTGTTTGTTTTGATTGTTTTTATTACTATTATTAATATTCGCCTTAAGTGTTACTGTGTAACTTTGTCTCATCTTTTCAAGTCTAATTATTTATTTCCTCTTCTGTGTTCCCACACTGCCATGGTTGCTTTTATCGCACTATCATAGAGTTAGCTGAATACATACTTTTCTCCTCTTACAGATTATGAATTCCTTAGGGACAGCAACCATGTGACATCAAGCACGTGGGTTTACCTTTCTCCCCTACCACTGATTAATTATATGACCTAGGGTAAATTACAAAACTTCTCTGTCTTGGTTTTCTTACCTATAAAATGAGCTTAACATTATCCCATCTTAAGGGTTTTTGTTTTTATTTTTGTTATGTAAGGATCACATCTACACAATAGTGAGTACTTACTAAATGATGTGCTTTTCTAAGCTTGCCCTGTAAATTTCTTAACAACTAAGTCAGTAACAAAGTTAGCCTGGTTATTCACTGATTGGAGGCTTAGGTGTTGAATGCATAAATAATGGAGATTTTATGAATGAGTAAAATAATATAACACGCAAAAAAGCTAAAAAGAAGAGATTCTGTTGTTAAATAAAATAAACATGTTATCTTTCTTATACTAACAGATATATTCTAATTTTTTAGTTCATTTAAAGTGTGTTTATTATCCTGTAGTATTTGTTTTTAAATCCAATTTACCCTTAGCATTTTAAAGAAAGACGAACATAATGGCCTGAGCTCAAATTACATAGAGTGCTGTGCAGAACACAGTTTAAAGGCCATTAAATAAAAGATTAAAAGCAACAGACTAAAAAAGGACTGCTCACTTACTTATCTATAAAATTTGATAGACTGATAGATTAAATGATCTCTGAGATTCCTTTAAGCTCTCAAATTCTGTGGTTTTATGATTCTCTGCTTCTGAAGGCTTGTACAATTACAACAAGTTAAGATGCTAGATAAAATCCTCGTGTTGGAAGAGAGAGAAAATTAGCAAAGAACTAAATGGTTAACAGTCTGGAGCCATTTAATGGAAGCACAGGCAGCCCTGCTACCTCAACAATAATTGGGTTTCATAATGATGACACTGAGTCATCAAAAAAGGTTAAATTTGGTTCAACTTCTTCTCCTTAAAAGGCAAGGAAATGTGTAATGTATTTTTAGAAAGATTTTTACCAATAATATTTTAGTATTTTTATTAGTTTTTATTCAACTTAAGAAATTAAGCTTCAATTATTTGAAAAATTGACTTATATGAATTCCTAGTTCCTCTCTATGAAATAAGCAGTTATATTTTAGGGGCTATAAAGATCTTCCTGCCACAAAATAGCTTATCACTCGTCTATCCTGATGTTACCCTTTTTGTTATCCTAGATTTCACCCATAAAAATACTATCATTTCAAGCCAGGCATGATCATGTGGTCCTGTGGCCCCAGCTACTAGGGATACTGAGGTAGGAGGAGCACTTGACCCCAGAAGTTTGAGGCCAGTGTGGGCAATATGTCGAGACCCCATCTCAAAAAACCAAAACAAAAGAAAAATGGTAGATGAGCCTGAAGAGGTTGGACGAGATGATACTGTGCCTTTATGCCTTGCTAAGGTGTTTAGACTTTATATGCAGTGGAGGAGTGACAGTCACAGTTATGTTTTAGAAAGACCAGTCTGTTGGCAGTATGGAGGATAGATTGATATAAGCCAAGTTGGAGGAACAGTGAACAATTTGGAGACTGTTGCACCAGAATTAGTGGACGCAATAGACACAAGGCTTGAAGGGAGGAGATCCACAGATTTAGAGGTGCACATGGTGCATGATGGGTGTTCAGGTTGAGAAGAGGGTGGGATGGGATGATTTCTGGCTTTCAGTCCTGGGTGACTGTTATTGGAGGGAACATCGCTGGCGGTCTGGGAAAGCCACTGCCTTCCTGATGCCAGAACTACTGCCTCCTGCTTCCGCTACCTTTGTCCTGGCAGAAAAGTGGGTAGATGTGGCCTGATGCCAGGACAGCAGAAGCCATCATGCAGCTCTGGGGTGATAAGCAGGAGGATGGACATCTACACATTAAGAGTAGAACAAAAAGAAAGAGTCAGATTCCTGGCACCGTTGTGGCACCCTGTCCTGGCCAGCCTACCTCTGAATTTCTTGTTATGTGAGAGACAAACGACACTTACATGCTTAAAAATATGCATCTGAATACATTTATAACCAATATAGTGAAAAACAATTGGTCAATTATAGTTTACTTTTCCAGTGTTTTTGCATTCTGAAACAGATTTAGCTCTAAAAACAGACGAATCTCTAAAACAGATTTCTTTCAGTATATTTATATGTTGAATTTAATTGTACCATTGGCTTCTAAGTTTTCCTTTTGGTTTTTTATAGAACAAATTACTAAAGAAAAAAACTTCGTTTTTACTAGCAGACATCTTAGGATACAAATGGGGAGAAAGCATATATGCATTTAAAGATGGGACCTGAGATTTTTGAGTAAATTCCATTGGAAAATTTTGTTGACCTCTGAATCAATTACTAAATACTATGATGTAAAATTTATTTATTTATGTATTTTTGTTTTCTGTTTACTCTGAAAAATATTTCTTACACTCTATTGTTAGAGAAAAGACTGGTTCTGTAGTTACTTTTAAAGGAATATCTTGGCTTTCTCCTTAGACATTGAGTTTGGTGATATATCCTGAGTCTTAAAAAACAGAACAGTGAATCTGGAATCTTACCCAAATTGAGTCTTTTCCATATACATTTGTGTCTGGTTCCATATTAAGAGAGATTACATCAGAATTGAAGGCTCTTGTCGGTCCCCAAATCTGTACTTTTTAGAAAAAGCAGTGATTGCTGTGGCTTCTTCAAGTCTGCTGTGAAATCTGTATGGAAGTCATTCCAGTGTTCTTTCTCAGTCTGACGTCCAAACGGCCATACATTACTTAAAATGTGAATTTGAAGGTCTGTTTTCTGACGGTTAATCAAACTGTTTTGATGCCTGCAGATTCATCTGCTAACGGCTTTAATCATCGGGGCGATAAAGTTAATTTGGTGTTACTAAATCATTTCTCATTTAGGATATTTTATGCAGCCTTCAAACAAAGGCCTGAGGGAATTGGGGAGGAAAAATACAAGAACCGTGGGACAAGTAGGTCATAGAGAGCAGCATCATTGGATGGCGGAATGCAGGGCAGGGCTGTGCGTCAGGAGACTTCTGTGCTATCCATAGCTCTCTGTGTGACTCAGTGAATGACCTTGGGCTACTTACTGAAGAGCTCTTGCCTCAGTTTCATCTCAGATAAAATGGGGCCAGAATCACCTACAAGACTTGTAGTGTGTTGTGGAGTTCCTAGTCGCATAGACTGTCACCTCTGAGAGACACTTTTCAGTCATTTACTCCAACCCAAAATGAATCCCACCACATTGTTTTTTTTTGAAAAGTATTTTCTACTCTCTACTTGAACAGCTCTGGTGATATCACCTCCTCCTGAAGAAGCCCATTCCATTTTCAAACATTTTTAGTTGTCAAAAAATTTATCTTGGGGAATATCTAGAATAGGCAAATTCACAAAGACAAAAAGTAGATGAGAGATTGATTACCCGGCATCAGGGGGAAGAGGGAAATGGGGAGTTACTGCTCAGTGACTACAGAGTTTTTGTTTGGTGTAACAAAAACGTTTTGGAAATAGATCATGGGGAAGGTAGCACACATTGTGAATCTAATTAACGCCACTTAATTGTACACCTAAAATGGCAAATTTTATATTATGTGTACTTTGCCACAATTTTTAAAAAATGCATCTTCTCGGCTAGGCACGGTGGCTCACGCCTGTAATCCTAGCACTCTGGGAGGCCGAGGCGGGTGGATCGTTTGAGCTCAGGAGTTCGAGACCAGCCTGAGCAAGAGCAAGACCCCGTCTCTACTAAAAATAGAAAGAAATTATCTGGCCAACTAAAATATATATAGAAAAAATAAGCCTGGCATGGTGGCGCATGCCTGTAGTCCCAGCTACCCGGGAGGCTGAGGCAGTAGGATCGCTTAAGCCCAGGAGTTTGAGGTTGCTGTGAGCTAGGCTGACGCCACGGCACTCACTCTAGCCCGGGCAACAAAGCGAGACTCGGTCTCAAAAAAACAAACAAACAAACAAAAAAAATGTATCTTCTCAATGTGAAGGTAGACCCTATTGTTCAAGTTTTACAAAAGGGGCAACAGAGGCTTTAGGATCTCATGGCCAGGAGGCAGGATCTGAACCTGAGTCCTAGACTTTCAGATTGTGGATGTTACCAAGTCCACATTGCTGTTGCTGTTAGGAATAGCTTCATTCTCATTGTTTGTGATGCATTTTCTTACTGTGTCCTGAGCTGGCTGTGCAGGAGAAGGCAGAACATTTCTACCACCGTCATTCACTCTAGAGACTAAAACTCAGTTAAGCCAGCATTGGCTTTTTTGGCAGCTATAACATACTGTTGATTCACACAGAGTTTATAATTAATTAAACTTACTCCCCCTACATCTGATTTATACATGCTTGATTCTCCTACCCATCACATTTGTTATTTCTTCCATGATAATGCTACCTTAATTGTAAGTCAGAATGGCTTGGATTTCCTTAACCAAGTTATTGATAAACATGCTGAAAAGGACAGACATAGAGACCTATTTCACTGGTGGTTTTTCTCAGGCCTTATTCAATAATAGCCAATACCTGTTTATCACGCTGCCTCTATACCAGAAACTATTTAAGAGCTTTCTGTGTTTTAACTAACTGAAACTGCACAACACCCCTACAAGGCACTATCATTATAATCCTCATTTTATACATGAAGGAACTGAAGCACAGAGAGTTTAAGCAACTTGACCAAATCCCATAGCTGGCAAGTGACAGAGCCGGGATTCAAACCTCTTTTCTGAGCTTCCAGAGTCCATGCTCTCAGCCATTCTGTTGTCGCCTCCCTAACATCAGCCAGGATTCTAGTCCCTGTTGGAATAGGATAACATAAGGAACTCTATTAAATCTAATTAGTGAGATTGATATACCATTTTTTAGGTATACTGTTGGTGGCAAAATAATCTGAAATGCCACACCAAAGCATCTGTGCCTTTATATGTTCTGTATCTTCTACCAAGAATTCTTCACCCATTTGTTCATCAAACTCTAAACTCCTGTTCTTCTTTCATGTCTGCCCAAAAGACATTTCCTTTTTATTTTCCCAGGCAGACTTAGGTTCTCTTTATCTTGTATTACCTCTGCACTTTGTACAAATGTTCATTGCCCTTTGAAATGGATTTCAACAATAAATCAACAACAAGCCTTTACAGAGCACCTAGAGCGTCTGCCAGGCATTGTGCTGGGTAATGGGAATGTCAACAGGAGCAGACAGTGTTCCTGCCCTCCAGTCTACAGCTGACAAGTGAGCCAACACACACAGGGCCCTGGTGCCTGCCACATCATGGGCGTTCTGCAAAGGTTGTTGAATGGCTGAATGGAAGGGAACTGCGTACCAAGAAAGTCTTTTAAAATGACCAAATATGCATTTCTAAGCTGTTTTTGTGCTTTTAATTGAGAGGACTAATTTTGACCATCATGGTTGTTTACTTGGTGAAATTGTAGGATCCTCAGCCTTTACCTGTGCATTTTAGTGAGCTTTGGCTAAATTATGGTGTAGTAACAACCTGAAAATCTCAGAAGCTTGTAACAAGGAAGCTTATAACAACTGTCTTAGGTCCTATGCAGCTTTGTTTCATGTCATTATCACTGCAGGACCCCAGATGAAGATATGGCCCCTATCTAGGACATCAATGCTAGTCTCAAGGCAAAAGAAAAGAAAACAAATTTCCCTAGGAATACCCATGGCTATAATTCTTAGTTATTTTCAAACTCTTTACCATGTTTATTCCACCAATCTGATGGTTATTTACATGTATTTTCTTGAATTTTGAATATCACATGCTACCGGGATAAAGTTAAGCTGCTGGCACATCTAAGAGAAACTTTAAGATTAACTGATGAAGTCTTTTTTAATCATTTGAGTTTTAAAATTCTGTTATTGAACCATAAGTCACCACTTACTGTCATGCATATTTCTCTATAGTACTTTTCTTCTCCAAACATGTATTTATAAGCAATTTATCATTCAGGAAAAGAACCTCAACATTAATTTAGCCAATTTTACTGTGCAGAAGTATTTCGATATCTATTTAATGCATTTTTACTGAGAGATAACTGCTTGGCAGACTACAACAAAACTGAACGTAAAGCTATTATTCATGTACTCTTTACTATATAATTTAGGGGTTAGGATGAATGATTCATTGCTAGCCTTGATAGAAATGCTAGCCTATTTCTATCTTCCTACATGCAGTAGCAGAGTATATATACTCTGCTAATTATTTAATTAAGAAACTAGTGCATAATACATTTTAATGAAACACGCTTCTAATACTTGGGAACTTTCTGTATCACGCAGTATTGTAACAGGAGGTAGCCCCTCCTTCAAAAAAGCACACAGTTGACCTTTCCCTCACCCAGGATACATTTTCCAGATCCTTTCTCCAGAGCTGCCAAAATAATGGTGCAGTACTGATGCGAGAGGTATATAAAAGAAAATAACTTGTGGCAACAGGCTGATTTTTCTTCATTGAGCTTCTAATTACAGGGAATTGAACTTAACTTAATCAGACATTAACAGTGATTTCCTGAGAGTAAATTATAGAATGAATTACTGTAGAATGTGTTGCAGAATCTTTTCCAGAGGTTTTGAAAAAAGAGATTATCTTTTCACCTGCTTGGACCCATTGGGTGTTGGCTGAACCAATAACCAGATGTGGCAGCATGTCCTAGCCCTGCCAGGTCTGAAATTGTGACTTGGAGTAGCAGGGTTGGAAGCTCCTCAAGGAGGGCAGAGCACCTAAATAAAGAGGTGGACAGGTGAGTTAAAAGAACAGAAACTACTAGTGACAGTTTTTATAGGCACAGTGTGATTGGCTGGGCTAGAGATGGGTTAAAAAGCCAAGCAGGAAGAAGAGCAGTAATGACAACAAGAATAGTAAGTATGATCACTTGCTCTTGGAAATTATCTGAAAATAGTTGGCACAATCTGTAAAAACACAAGCAAATACACATGACTGTTTATGCAAACACATCTTTGGTATTTGCAATTTCAAACAAATATATGTGGCCTTTGAAAAAATCCCCATGAAGTCTAAGATCTTGCTTCTACCCCACTCCCAACCTTAATTTATTTAACTGAAACTATGGAGCTGGATTTCCATTCCTTTCTTTGACGGCTTTTCTTATTCCACTAACATTTACTGAGCTGTCACTTGGAGCTCAGCAGGGTATGATGCTTTTCTAGGTACAGGAACCACTGGAAAAAAATCCAGGTTCTTTGGAGTCAAGCGGACCTGCCGAGTCCACCGTTCTTTGTGGGGGCATTTGCGTTTGAGCCACGGGTGAGTCAGTGAGCCTGTGTTGCTCTGCCCCCACTTCAGTTTTTCTATTTAAGAAGCACTTGCCATCTTGATTTTAAGTTAAAAATCATGGGTAAAATGTTTCTTGACCTCCTTTTAAATGCCATTTTTCATCTGTACACAATATACCCAGTGTCATTCAGATGGTAAGAAGATACATTGACATTTGGGGGGATTCCTTACCCACCTCATTTCCTTGAGAACCAAATTCTGAAGCTCTTGCCAGCCTTACAAACACCCAATGGAATCCCTGCTCATATGCATATTTTGGGTGCATCAGTATGTTTGTCATTTTCTCCCTGGAAACGGTTTCTCACACCCACGTTGCAAGTGTGTGATCTGTGATAATATCTCCTGCTCGTTTTCTGTGTCCTCTTTGCCTGGAGCGAGGGCTGAGAACATGATTCAGCTTAGGGAAATGATACAAAATGTGATTGTTAGAGTCATCTTCCAAAAGTGTCTTTTTATATGTGTGCAGTCACTATGCTTGATGTAACCTATGACTTCTTCACTTGAAACAAGGAAGCTGATTTGAACCCTAGGATCATAGAATGATGGGGTTGGATGCACCTAGGAGATACCTGCTTTTAGGCCCTTGGATATCATCTTATTTAATTTCAAAGGGGAGCCTCTACCCTTTTTTGAAGATTTTGAGAGAAAGGCCCATACTAACTTTGCTCAGTGCTGGATCCTTTCAATGGTTGCAGCCTTTTCTAAAATGAGAGCTTCTTTTTCCACTTTGGTATTTGGCTTCACAAAGTAAATAAGGGGCCTAGTGGTTTTATCTTAATCAGTGGGGGTGCATGGGATGTGCTATTTTAATTAGCACTGTTGTTCTCAGTCCTTTCCAGACCTGGGCTTGTTTTGGGAGTCCCTTTTGTAGCCCTGCATTCTCAGACGTGCTAGATCACAATAAGCACCTTTTGATGTTTAAGAATTAATTCCTCTAAATAATGAATTGAAAAACAGAAGGATATTTTGAGCGTTAACATCCTAAATCAACACTTCCATTTTCTGAGGATGTTTCTTCAGGAATAGGCATTACTGAAATGGAAAATGAGTTCTGAGAGTCTTTCTTTGGAAACATAATGGCTCATCCTTAGATTTCCTCATTTTGGCAAAAATTTGATTTAGTAATACAGTATTGCTCTTCAGATACAAGGAAAATCATTGTATGGAAGAATGTGGGTTATTAAAGAATAGAATGGGTTGCAGAGAGAAATTGTAAAACTATGTTTTTGTAAAATACAAGTGAAAGGCTCAGAAATCAACAGGATTAAAACAACATGAAGAACTGATCAAACTGTATACTTGTTACCTCTGAATTTCCCTGTGTGGAAATTCTGTCTCAATTTTAAAATTCAGAATTAATTAATTACTTTTTTATTTTTTGGAGACACAGTTTCACTTTGTTGCCTAGGCTAGAGTGCAGTGGCATCATCATAGCTCACCGCAACCTCGAACTCCGGGTCTCAAGCAATCCTCCTGCCTCAGCCTCCCAAACAGCTGGGACTACAGGCATGCCACCATGCTTGGCTACTTTTTGTATTTTTTGTAGAGATGGGGTCTTGCTATGTTGCGCAGGCTGGTCTTGAGCTCCTGGCCTCAAGCAAATCCTCCCAAACTGCTGGAATTACAGGCTTCCCATGCCCAGTCAAAATTCAGAATTAAAGAAAAAAAAAAAAGATTTGAAGGATAGTTAATGGAGAAAAAATTTAGGACCGTCAAACATATGGTATGGCACAGGATTGTCATTAAAATTAACATGGAATTTGGATTTACTAGTCACATTCTAGTCATGAAAGATCTGTGTGATAAAGAATCATTTGATTCAAATATGGACATATTTGATAAAGAATGAAGTTCAAAAGGAAATGGCAAAGATGTATTACAAAGACGTAAAGGAAATCCTATAAAAAATAAGGCAGCCGTTCATTAGGGAGGATTAGATTAGAGGATTGTGTTAAAATTGCAAAGTTCCATTCATGATGTGGTTAGGAAGAGTGGGTAGTGGTGGAAGTAGTGGAGCTCTAGCTAGGCAAAGGCACAGTGTAGGAAAATGGTGTGGATGAAGGAAAAAGTTTCATAACGTGTGCTGATCTTTGGGCAAGTGTGTTTTGTATGTAAATGCCTTTGTCATCAAAAGGCAAACGTTGAAGAAAGAATGAAAAAAAGTAAATCTTTTTTATAATTCAGATTGAGATAATAGAAAAGAGTGTATTCCCCAGATTTTTTTAGATCTTCTGTTGATGACTTAATTCAGAATGACTAATTGGAGAAAGGAATAGAAAACTTGTGTTAGCAGGAACTGATTGTGATATAGGAAAGCAGCTTACAGTAGTGTGGTAATCTGAATAAAGGCCCCCAAAGATGTCTCTATCATAATTCTTATGGATTGATGTTATTTTATTTTATTACCTCATATTACTTTATGCAAAAGGGACTTGGCAGATGTGGTTAAGTAAAGGATTTTGAGATGGGAAATTGTACTGGATTATCTGGATGTACCCCAAATGTAATCACAGGGCCCTTGTAAGAGGGAGCTGACATCAGAGAGAGTAGTAGGGATTGTGATGATGGAAGCAAGGTTGGAGTGATGCCAGGAAGGGGCCATGAGCCAAGGAATGCAGACACCTCTAGAAGCTGGGAAAGGCAAGGAGACAGATTCTTTCCTAGAGCCTCCAGAAGGAACACAGCCCTGCTAATAACACTTTTGCTTTAGCCGGGTGAGACAGATTTCAGACTTCTGACTCCAGGACTGTCAGAGAATAAATTTGTGTTGTTTTAAGCTGCTAAATTCATTACAGCAGCAATAGAAAATAGATACAGGTAGTAATTTGCAGATCGTTCTAAGTGCAGTTGACTTTTGTAATGAATACTTGTGAGCTCTACTTCAACTTTGAGCTTTGAAAATGCCACAGGTTTTAAAAGATTCTGGTTCTGTGTTCTGTGCATTGTCAAATCATTTCCTCAAAGTTGGGAAACTTGGATATGGACTAGATTTGAAGTCATCTGCGCTGTGTAGGGTTTTGTAGAAAAATGCTTTCCACATAAATATCCTCCTTTGATCTTCTTAATAAGCATTTTATTTCCCATTTTACAAATGAGGAAACTCCATGGTTATTTTTAAAAATGGAGGTGTTCTTCTAGTGCACTCATGGTTTGTTTTATCCAGTTAAGTTTCTCATCCATCTTTTGTGTGTGTGTGTGTGTGTGTGTGTGTGTGTGTGTGTGCGCGTGTGTGTGTGCGAGAGAGAGAAATTAGATGGGCAGCCAATGTTTTTTTCCTCCAAACGACCAGTATTGTCTATCACGATTTATTGAATACTTCATCTTTCTCATATTAATTTAAAATGGTATCAAACTTTCACTTCAAATTTAGAACAACAAAGTAGATATACAAGCTGAGAAATATCATGAGAATAATCTATGTCTCAAATAGAAGAATGTAGATGTCTCCTTTTCTCCAGGTTATTTCTGCTTAAACTTTAAGTTTAAACATTTTGGCCAGAAAACACTTATAGTTCTCCATGAAATAAATAACTTACTTGGTAACTCAGAGAAACCACAGACCAAATTACCCTGAAGAGCAGTAATTCTTAAAGAAAAGCTCACAGGAATTTCTGGCACAAAGCTGTCATTTAGTTTACAAAATCCTGCACCTTGGATGAAATCAACCGGAGGTGGACAGAAGAAAAGGATTTAATGTAAATTTGATGACATTTCTTAGATATAATCTTAGACAATATCTAACTAGTTTGAAAATTCTCTTTCCATTTTTTTAATGGAAGAACAACATAGAATTTATAATTAATAAAGCCCTTTTATGAAGCTGACTTTAGAATAAAAGGGATTAATTAAGTTTTTTTAATTTAAGACAGAACATCATAAGCATCCTTCTGGCTTGCTGGTCTTGACAATTACCCCTTTTTTCTGAAAACTCAGAAAACATCTCAGCCAAGGATTATCCCTAATTGGTCCCTGGTTTCAGGGTTTTAAGAATCAGGCTGGGAAAACAGACAGATGTATAAAAAAATAATTACCACACAGTGTGAATAAAAGCTTTAAAAACTGTGTTACTTTGGGAGCACAGAGCTATGATGGTTTCTCCAGGCCTCTACTTCAGAAGACCTGATTGAGACAATTACTTGTCTGGGCTGCATCTAAAGGGACAGTCATGTTAATCAGTGGGAAAACGTTTACCAAGCCCAACTACCACAATACTTTAATGCTGTTAAATGATAGTTTGTGGGATAAGTTTAGGGTATAACTACTATTTTTGTGTTCCTAGTCATGAGTCTAGTGTTAGTGAATATTTTTTTTCTCGCTTATCTGTACCTGAGATGCATATATTAGAATTGAAAGGCATGATTTGCTTGTTAAACCCATTCTGTTTCTTTACTTTGAAGCCTACCTGTATGGGATAGAATGCTGACTACCGGGGGCAAAGGTGGCTGAGGGGGGAGGAAGACATCTATACTAAAAGGAGTTTTAATTTGATCAAAGGAATTGCCTGACTTCATCCTGAGAATGTTCAATTCAAGAAGGTATTTGGAAAAGATATGTTACTGCCAGTGTTTTAAGATCATTGCCTGAGTTGTGAGCCTCACATTCGTAAAGATCACCATTATCATTACCACCCTGTATTGAATACTCACTGTTAGGCAGCCATCTGGCCAAGCAGCCCACATACATTATCTCATTTACTTCTCAGTAGTATGGTAGGTATTGTCCCCATTTTACAGATAAGAAAATTAAGACACAGAACAAGTAAGTATATTTCTCAAGATCATGTAGCTACCAGGTTTTAAAGCCCATAGTGAACCTCAGTTTGTCAAAGTGAAGTTCATGTTCTGAAATACTGTTTTATACTTACAAGGCTAGTTAGGTCTTTCCATCAGGATGGACTTAAGTATAAGCTTTCCCTTTATAATTAATTCAACCTTTTATTGCTCCAAAATAAACACATCTACTAGTTTTCTGGATATCCTGCCAAAGCTGAATGCAAATTTTTCTCTCCAGAAACTACAGGTGTGAGGTTTGATTTAATTTCCTCCAGGAAGAACAGGTGAGCTTGAGGAGCAACTCTGGTACAATTAAACATTCCTACTCTAAGTTAACCTACTTGGAGAGAACAGTTAAGGAAAGTGTAAGGATGTTTAAACATTTATAGATCTATAATCAGCCTGTCATTCATAGATAGGAACCACAGATAGGAGCAAAGCCATGATCTTGATATAATAATACCTTCCAGACTTTTAAAAACCCTTATCACAATATCATTGCTAGGCCTGAGTGGGCAAAAATGGGCTCAAGATAATGCAGGGGAGGAAAAAAAAAAACCTGTTCTACCCTTTTAGGCATAGTGACTGGGGCCTGTGAATTAAACTGACAAAAAACAACAGGAGAAAAGGCATACAAATTTTATTGATGTTAATATTTTTATGTGCATGGGGCTTCACAGAAAAATTCATAGCAAGTGTTTGGACTCAGGGCTTATATACCTAACTTAGTAGGGGAAAGGGAGGGGGAAGAAAAGGCTCCTATGGGAAGGACAAGTGGGGTTTCTTTAGGAAAGACAAATGGGTTTTTAGGAGGACAACTTTGTGATAATGTTTATTTTTACAGATATTCGTGGACTGTCTGTCTTCTTCAGGGCCATAAAACTCCCCTGGAGAGGGGATTTATGGTAGCTTCATATTCCCAGAAGTTGCTGCTTTTAGTCATTTGTTGAATCTCAAATGTCTTCGGCTTATAATGATCAGTATACCAACTCTGGGGTTCTGAGTGGGTTCCCACAATAGACCAATTCAACATAAAGAATGCTGCAGAGGCTCTCTGTGTGCTGGTCCCTGTATTCCCACTGCAGTTTATAACATAATTTGGTACAGCTTCTAGGTTAGCTGTCCAGGTGCCTTTCTGTGGTCACATGGGGAATGCAAGCATGCTCTTCTCTCCTCTTGGCAAGGTCTTGTGATAGCTTCAGACGGCGACTAGACACATTGCTAAGCACTCTCAGTAAAGACAGTTCAGTTATGCCAAAACCAAATTCAATGTTTTTGTCAGCCAGTTTTTAACATCTTTTAGTAGAAAAAAAATCTTTTCAAATCTTTTAAAAATCATGAATCAATAGATCAAGTTGGGTATTTTCATGGGATGTGTTTTAATTCAGTCTCCTTCTAGAAAGCCCATATCATTGAGCCTTACAAAAACCAAAAATATTTAATAATACTCAGATCAAGGTTTTCCAGATTAGATATCAATGATCAGTAACTTCTGCCTGAAAATCTGTGACATAGTCACCTCTTTCACCTGTGGCATTTCATTTAAATGTTTGTTTATTCATTTGAGACTTTCATAGAAAACTTTCTGAGGCTGTCTGAAACGCAGCTCCAAGCAGACAAAGTTGTCTGGGAAAGAACACATGACAGGTTCTTTGGCTTTTATTGTATAATACAATTTTG
Source organism: Lemur catta (assembly GCF_020740605.2). NCBI lineage: Eukaryota > Metazoa > Chordata > Mammalia > Primates > Lemuridae > Lemur > Lemur catta. The sequence continues at coordinate 42,938,480 of NC_059133.1, read as the reverse complement.
CCACCTCCATGTTGAGAACCTAACCTGACAGTGACTCCTTTCACCCAGCGACACAGAATGCCTGCACTCCAGGCGCCTCGGGGGTTTCAGTCTTGAACAATTTGCTCTTCAGCTGTTGTCAAAAACCAGGCTGATACATTTAATATTTGAAAAACATTGTTTAAGTGAGTAATTATCAGCATCACCTGGGAAGCTGTTTAAAACCTGAGTCTGATTCGGCAGATTTGAGGCCTTGGAATAAGTATTGTATTATAAAAACCCTCAAATGGTTTCATCCTTAGCCAGCTTTGTAAAACTGCTATTAAGGGCCTTTTAAGTGTGTTGTACAGATTACTTTATGTAAAAATGCACACAAAATAATTTCTCTTTGAATTTAGTCCTAGCAAAAAGCTTATACTGATGAATCGTCACACTTCCTTTTTGCATATGATGACAGCGGAGTAACTCATCACCATTCTTTTTACCTTGGGTGCTAGGATGCCCAGAGATAAGTTTCACTTGGGCTTAAAGCCCGAGCTTTTCTTAGCCTGGGATTTTAATTTTTTTCCCATCCTAATTACATCGCACTTGTTCTTTACTGTCAGATTAAGGATTTTATTGTGCTCAAGTGTTTTATTTTGGTTTCATTTTTATTGTTATCTATTTCAGATTCTTTTTTAAAGTAGGTCATGTTATAAATAATAAACAAGATTTAGAGCCTACCTGAAAAGGAAAATTTTCTGCTCAGATAAGCAAGAAGTACTTGTGATTATAAATCTAGAAATTCTATTTCCTATCGGATCTCATGGAGAAAGCACTTTGAAGCGGACCATCTTGTGTCTTGGTACAGTTACCATCATGCAATACCAGTAAATTATAATGCAGTTCAGATTTTTACATGAACTGGTTAAGTTTAAGAAATTTCCCATCCCAATTAAAACAAAAAGTGGTCACCATTTTCTCTCCCTGTTAGCCAATAGAACAAGCACTGTGGAATGGAAGAACTCTCATTTGGTGAGACAGAGTCACAGGGAATATATTTTCTGTATTTAGCATGACACACGCCAAATCCTTGTCCTTTTATCTGAGCTGCTGCTAGCCTATGGGGTGCCTTTCTGCCAGTTAGAACAAAGAGCCGCCTCTGGGCAAGTAGCGTCACAGTCTGTATTTCCACCCCTTAACCCACTCCCCACCCCGCCACTAATGTTTGCCTCCTGGCACCCCTGATCCCCGGCTTTCCTTCTGTCTTAATCCACCAGTACTTTTATGCAGTGCACATTCTTCATTTAGAAAAATGCAGAGACTATGAAAATGACCTAGACATAAGTATCAATTAGGAAATTTTACAAATAGCCAGCTAAATAGGGTCATGTTTCATAATACATTTTTTAACTATTAGAACTTTACACAGTGCTTCTTAAACTTAAGTATATATTAGAATCATCCCGGAGCTTCTCTAAAATGCAGATGTCTAGACCCACAAGCTCAGATTCTAATATAGTAAATCAAGGGTTGAAACCCATGAAACTGCATCTCAGCAAGGACCATAGGTGATTCTAATTCGAGAAAAGCTGGCTTAAGGGTAAATAGTACAGGTTTAAAAATATACAGGCATGGTTTCAAATCATGTCCTTATTTTAAATTGTGTAATCTTTGCTTCATTTTCTTTTATTGTAAAGTGAAAATTAAAAATTTCTCGAGCACAGGATTATTTTAAGAATCAAATGAAATTAAATGTCCAACCGCAGTACCTGGTGGGTAGAAAGCACATAATAAATGCTGACCATTATTATCGCAATATATTTTCAAAGCTTGACTCAGAATAGCGCCAATGCTTAAGAAAGTTTTTCTACAAGTATCCTCAGCACTTACTCTTTTTTTCATGATATTTGTACCCTCCACCCAGGGATTTTAAAAAAAAAGTACTTTTCATGAGTGTTTCTACACACTCCAATAGAAATCTCTTGCTTGCTGGTTTGAAGTCCTTAGATACAGAGTAATTATCCTTTTTTGCTAATTGTCTATGTCAACAGAAAAGAAGCCAAACTCCATAAAATAATTTAAAGAGGTTTATTCTGAGCATGGAGCCATGCCCAAGAAGTCTTGAGCAAGTGAACTCACTATGGTTGGGTTACAGTTTGATTTTATATGTTTCAGGGACAGGAATTACACATAAAGTTACAAATCCCTACATGGAAGGCATACACTGGTTTGGCCCAAAAAAGTGGGACATGTCAAAGCAGGGGCTTACAGGTTATCGGTGGGTTTAAAGACTCTTTGATTTGTAATTGGTTAAAAAAATGAGGCTTTGTCTAAAGGCTTGGAATGTTTTAAGTTAAGGTAAGGAAGTCTGTTGATCAGAGACAAGCCACCCGATATATGCCCAGACTCAAGTGATCTGTTGAGTAACTGATGACCTGCAGGTGCGATTTAAGCTTTGTCTTACATAGTGTTAGGCCTGTTAATGAGCTACAAAGGATATCTCCAAGAATGGAAGGGGGGCATGATGAGGGGTGTCTGACCACCCTTTTCATGGTCAGCCACTCATCTTTAGGGTATTTCTGAGGTCCTCTTGGCCAAGAGGGGGTCCATTCAGTCAGCTGGGAGGCGGAGCTTAAGATTTTATTTTAGTTCACATCTGCGTTCTTGTCACCATTCTGATTTTATTGTATCATACTCAGATATTCTCATGTAATTTATCCAGTTTGCCAAATTTGGAAAACAGTAATTTTTTTTTAAAAAAGTTCATCTTCAGTCCTCACCATATAATTATGGAATTCTAAGCCCAAACCCCTTTGCAAATAATTTTTGGCTAAACCATCTGAAAACTGCCTGCCTGATAAAATTGGAGGAAACTGAGGTAGGGGAGTGCCTTCACTACAAACCCAGTTTGAATGAGCCAGACTTATATGCACTTATATATAATATTAATATGTGTACCTCAAAGGCTTTTGAAGCGATTACAAGTTCAACATGGCTAACTCATAGTGAATGATATTATTTTGTCATTTGCAATATTAAAGTTTGGCCCAAGTGCTCTGGCAGGGGATGGAATGCCAAGAAGTTTCTGAGTAGAACAAATATCTGTGACCAGCATTTTCCACTTATTATTTTCTCTCCTTCTCTCCTTTTTTATTCACATTGTTTTTCAGTACATGTTCTTGAAACTGTGTTTCAGAAAATATGTATAATGGTTCCAACCACTGTCATCTGGGCTATTTTTCTGGCTTGGTTGCGCAATGTTGTGGTAAAGGATTCCACATCAGTAATGATGACTGGAGAAGGAATACCAAGTAGGATCCACATGGAAGCATTTTACTAGAAAATTAGTTGTAAAAAACATGTTACTTATGGAAATTACATGCACATTTATTAAAATAGTGTTAAAAATCCAAGTTCCCAGCCCATCCTTCTCCCTTTTTTCTTTAATTTTCTTTCTTTCTTTCTTTTTTTTTTTTTTTTTAACATTTTGGCCACTTTTAAGTGTACAGTTCTTTGGTATTAAGTACATCCACATTGCTGTATACCTCTACCCCTTTTGATGAAGAATCTAGGACTCATCTTTGTACCAGTATATTCTGGAGAAGTATAACTGTCCTTTGCAGAAAGGAAGACTATCTGGAGAGACAGCTTTTATCTTCCTTTGCACACTTAGGTAGAGGCGTCTGACAGCTGTGCGCACCTGTAGCTGGGAAAAGAATTGTGGTAGTGCTGGGATGGGGATTTCAAAGACTCTAAAATATGACAGTAGTTATCTTGACTATTTTTGTACCTCAGCCTCGACTTTTTTAGACTCTGGGCATGAAGTTTCCTGAAAATTTGTGTGGATAATAAGATTGCAACAAGGGCAGGCTACTCTTCCTCAGCAGCAAGGCGTTATTTAGCAACAGCTATTTGTAAAATAACAGACAATGACAAAGTCATGGCCATAATGGACCTCACAGGAAAAAAAGAGCGTATACATTAATATATACACATTAAATAATGGTAGCATCAGTCTTGAAGACAGTGTGTTGCTATAGGAGTTCAGAAAAAGGAGTCATTTCTGCACGCTGGGATGATTTTTACCTAATTGTTACAATGAGTCTACGTTTACTTAATACAAATTTTAATTGAAATATTATGAAATAAAATGTCAATAAAAAATGGCCCAGCACAGTGGCACACACCTGTAGTCCCAGGTACTGGGCAGGCTGAGGTGGGAAGATTGCATGAGCCCCGAAGTTTGAGTCCAGCCTGGGCAACATAGCAAGACTTCATCTCCAAAAAAAAAAAAAAAAATCTCACTTTATGTGCAAAATTTGAAATTATATTTTGTGCCAATGGGAAAAAAAATGTGAGGATTATATAATTTTAAAGCCAATCTTTAAAACTATTTCTGTTAATGCCACATATCTCCACTACAGGTAAAAAGAAATACACAATATCCTTTGTCAGTCTTCTGGGAAAATAGGTTCTGAATTATAAGAGCTATGACTAATGAGCACTCCTAGGAATGCATTTTTCTGTTAAATGCACTGCCCTTGTACTCTGAAGCCTTTGATGTTCTTGAGAGCAACTGGACTCATTATTCTGCGTTGTTTTCTTCTTCTGGAGGAAGCACAGCTACTCTAATAGAACAAACCTTCCTGTGGATGAAATGGAAATATCTTGCAAAATGCAAACCTCCTGTATGAAAGCTGAATTCCCAAGATCTCTCTCTCATGGCCAAAAATGAGAAACCATGGCTTGTGGAGCATACCTCATCTTCACATCCTGTGAATAAGATCAATGTAGGAATTGAAAAATAGAGCCCTGCATTGATAAGATAGAAATCTATTGCTAAGACTTTCCAAGATTTATCAAGAAAGTGGTCAGTGGTTTAAAATGGTGGCCAGTCCCACCCAGAAGCATGGAAAAATGCATTCAATTCAACCATTGTCTTCTTATTACTAAAAACCTCTAGTTCACATAGTAAAGCTGAGTTGACCTGAGGGCAACACCATCTGTCTTTCTGACTAAATTCAAACAGTGACTTTAACTGGATTTTCTGAATTAAGATCATTTGGGCCCAACCTACATGCTAAGGTCTGGTTTGGGTTTGTTGGAGAATACTCACCCATCGGTAATTTTTAGACCGATTCAAGTCCCTTGAACAGCAGACATTAGAGAATGCATGAGAAAATGGGATACATTAAGCAACTTAGAATGGAAGAAAATAATAGCATAAGAAATTGCTACATTTTTGACACTTTGTAGCTTGTAAATTATAATTTATGTACAAATTTGCTCCAGTTACTCAATTACTTGATTCAAGAGCTCAAAACTTTTCATAATGGGTTTGAAGCACAAAGTACAGTATTTAGTCAGAGCGAGATCTTTGCTTTCAATCATGACTATTCCCTTTGGGCTGGGAAGCAAGTTTGGCTCCAGGTTTGCACAGTTTTCAATGCCATGCCAAGGCATTTGACCTCTCTTTCTTTCTTATTCTCCACCGCCTTGCAGACCGGATGACGTGCTCCTGCATCGCACGCATGATGAGATTGCCCTCCTGCATTGCTTCCTCTGGCCCCTGGTGACATTTGTGGTGGGCGTTCTCATTGTAGTCCTGACCATCTGTGCCAAGAGCCTTGCAGTCAAGGCAGAAGCCATGAAGAAGCGCAAGTTCTCTTAAAGGGAAGAAGGCTGTGGAAAGCAGAACACAGAAGCTGCGTTCATCAGCACACGTCCACCTGCGGAGCCCGTGTTTCCTGGTGCAGGAGATGGAAGGGGCCACGACAGGTCTCCGAGAGGGTCATCCCTCAGTGGCAGCAGAAACAGACACAACTGGAAGACTTAGGACCTCGTAGCTTGTATTCCACGTGTCGTAGCAATGGCTAAAGGGTCAAGCTCTTAGCTGTACTGAGTAACCATTTCAGGAAACCCTATGAGAAGTTAATTTTCACTGGAAAGTAACAGCATATTATTTGTACAGTGTAGTATACAAACCATTATGATTTATGCTGCTTAAAAATATTAAAATAGAGTGGTCTGTGTTCTTTTCTATTTCTTTTTTTATGCTTATAACACCAGGGTGAAAAGGGGGGGTGTCTTCTGGGTTTCACTTGATTGTTCTAGATTAATGACAACAGATTCCTACAGAAGTCTTAACCTTACTGTATAACCCTCAGTTTCCACAACTGAAGAGTTACCTTTTGATTCCTGCTTGAAAAAGGGATACTGCACTGGTAACTGAACCTCCAGTCATTTCTGTGTCTTTTAAGCAAGGGACCCTCAAAGATTAGGGAAGCATATCCTCCAATACCTGCCTTTGCTTATCTATTATTTTTCACCAGATTATTATTATTTATTTTTTTTTTTTAGAGAGAGAGGGTCTTGCTCTGTCACCCTGGCTGGAGTGCAGTGGTGTCATCATAGCTCACTGCAACTTCAAACTCCTGGGCTCAAGTGAACCTCCTGCCTCACCCCTCTGAGTAGCTGGGACTACAGGTGTGAGCCACCATGCCCAGCTGATTTTTCTATTTTTTTTGTAGAGATGTGGGTCTTGCTATGTTGCTCAGGCTGGTCTCAAATTTCTGTCATCAAGTGATCCTCCCACCTCGGCTTCCCATAGTGCTGGGATTACTGGCATGAGCCACTGTGCCCAGCCTGATTACTCTTAGGGAGATGAGTCTAAAGAAGTTGTTCAAGCTCTAAGAGCACGGGGTTCCCTTATTCATCTATTCATGTTATTTTTTATGGATTTTTATCTTTGTGAAATAGTATATACATGATGTGAAGGACACTCTTCAGCTTAGTTAACTGTTTTCATTTTTTTTTCTTTTAGATCAGGGAAAAAAAAGCTCAAGGCCAGTTGCAGTGGCTTATGTCTGTAATCCCAGCACTTTGAGAAGCTGAGGCGGGAGGATTGCTTGAGGACAGGAGTTTGAGACCAGCCTGAGCAGCAGAGTGAGGCCCCGTCTCTACAAAAAGTAGAAAAATTAGCCAGACTTGATGGCGTGCACCTGTAGTCCCAACTACTCGGGAGGCTGTGGCAGGAGAATCGCTTGAGCCCAGGAGTTTGAGGGTGCTGTGAGCGATGATGACGCCACTACACTCTAGCTTGGGCAAAAGACACCCTATCCCCCCGCTCCCCCGCAAAAAATTCAAAATTAGTTTTAGCATTTTGTTTTTATTTTCTTTGTCCTTGATGCTACGGGTGTCACAACAGGAAGATGGCTGCAGTTGTTCGGTTTGCTTGGACAAAGCTGGAGATGCAACCCCTCTCACACCACTGCTGCTGCTGAGCGTTCTGTGCCTTTCTCAAACGCTTACTGAGGAGACCATACTTCTTTACATCTGTTCATAAACTCAAACTCCAGGTATCAGTCACAGGTCTCAGTGAATATCAAAGCTGCCCTATTGACCATGTAGAATCAAACCTGTGTTTAGATGAGATGTACATCTTTAGTGGAGGAACAACGGACAACGTAATTTCTTTTTGCTTTCATCCGGTGTTCTTCAGACATGCTTCTATTAGAATAAAGGCAAATTGGAATTTAAAGGCAAGTTCGCCTCTGTTATTTCTACAAAGTTCTAAAAAAGGTATGTATTAATGGAATGATGATTTCCTGACTTGTAGTGTGCATACCGTTTTCTTAATTTTAGAACATAAGTGATTGAGAGTCATAGTCTGTGGAAGGCTGTTGGGTGAGTACAATCTTTTGTTTTGTTTTGTTTTTAGAGATGAGGTCTCGCTATGTTGCCCAGACTAGAGTGCAGTGGCTATCCACAGGCACAGTCAGTGCACTGCAGCCTCAAACTCCTGGGCTCAAGCAATCCTCCCTCCTCAGCCTCCTGACTAGCTGGGATTACAGGTGCACACCACCATGCCCAACTCCAATCATTTTTTTTCTAATTCAAATGTTACAGGTTTCACTGTGAAAAAGGCCTTGACCACACTATTTGTGACATCCTTTGTTCCTTGACTTCAGTCCCAGCTTCCTGTTGCAGCATCCTTGTTGTCTTAGCAACAACACAGTGAACTATGCTGAAGCATAGAGTAACAAGGAACTGAGAATCAGAGAAAATCATCATCTTTGCGTCACATTGTAGGAGATGAAGTCTCCTTTATCCATTTTATCTTAATCCAATTATCTATGATTAATTGATTGCAGAGAGTAGATAAAAATAGTGCACAAATATTACATATGTATTGAAAAAGGGGGAAGTCAATATATATCAATCTGAGTTTTCATTTATCAGTTTGATACTCATACATTTATATTAACAAAGTGTTTTCATTTAGGCCCCAAAAGTATACAAACTGTATTCTGTAGGTTGATTTTTGGGAAATGGGAGAAGCACACTGAATTCATGAGGTCACATGTAATTTTAAGGTCTTACTTGCTTACCACCAGTTAAATTTGAGGCTCCTTATTTATACTTGTTAAAGGTAAAACCCAAAGGAAAAAGGAGAGGACATTTTAAGGTCATAAACGGCAAAGAAGCTTAACTTCTTAATAATTTTTTTCTCTTTCTGTATAAGTCAGAAATAGTTCTGCTAACAAAGAGACCTCAAAATGTGATGGCTCATGTAAGATAGAAGTTCACTTCTTCCTAACATAGCAATCCAGAAGTAGCTGGATTACCAGGGTAGGTAATCAAGGGATCCAGATTCATCAAGTCTGTTGGTTCTCTCGTTACCAAGGGACTGTTCATTCCATGGTCAAAGCTGGCTCAAGGAGGCACATCCACTTCCCAGCCTGTGAAAAGAGAGGAAGTTGGGAGCAATTTCATTTTAATGAAGTTTTACCCATCACTTCTGCCCACACTCCATTCATGAGTACTTACTAAATAGCTATACCCAGTGTCTCCAGCTAGATGGACATGTGCCCTACTAAATCTCCAGAAGACAGTTTCTATTACTAAAACTAAGAAGGGGAGAATGAATATACTAGAGTTAAAGACGAGTAATGGACAGCAGTCAATGCCCACATCATGATGAAAATCTGCTGAGCACACATGGCAAAGATCCCTTGCCCTGGCAGGAAGGAAGGTCCCTGGTGAAACCACGAATCTGCTCTCTAGGAGAAACTCCCTTGTCCATTGTCTTCTATGGCCCCTACTTTGACCTCTTGCTCATCAGCTTCTATGGCCACATCTGCAACTTGAGGGCATGATGGCTTTTGTAGCCCCCTGTTTGCTGGTACAGATTTATAGACCTAGATTGCCTTAGAGATTGAACAAACAGCCTTTTATAGGCCAGGGTTATAGTTCATTTGGTTGTGATAAAGACTTCAACATCATTTTTGATGTTTGGTTGCTGACAGCTGTCAAGCCTCACCATTCTCTTTCCCCTTACACTCCACATTCTGGGCAAGCTGATGAGAGCCTCGGTGACTCTTCCTCTGGTCCCAGCACGAAGATCAAATGACACAAGCTCTGGCCTGCTTGCAGGAACCCTCACTCCAGCCTCACGCTCCAGGAACAATTAATGCCAAACCAGTTAAGCCATTTCTGGATCCACTTGGGAGCCTGCTTTATCTCCCTGGAAAGTCTCAGTATGTGAGTGATAAACCTTTTCATCCTCTCTTGGTATTGGGATGGCATTATGAGTCTCATCATGTGAACTGAATTAATAGTAATCTACTATGAATTTTTGGTGTGTATGTGGGGGCGTGTTCATCTGGCATCTTAAGGGTGATCATAGCATTGGTGACATAATTTTATCAAAAACATAGTAGGTTTCTGGTCCATTTGCTTTCAGTCAGTTCATGTGAAAGTAACCACAACCAAAGAGCTACTCTGGTTATAGTTCTTAAGCCAGCAGCATCTTACTTACTAGTCACTGTGCTTGGTCCATATCTCTGTCCCTCAATTTCATGGCAGCCACCTTGAGGCCTTCTGCAACAACGAGTTTAAGTGGGAATGCAGCACCCTTCATCTGACCTTTTCTGCTGAGCTGACTCCCCTTGTCTGGCCAGTAATAATTAGTGAAGACTATTGGGAAAGTCTCTAAATAATAATCACATCTGCTGTTTGGAATACAGAAACAGTTGGCCTTCAGGGTATAGGCACAGCTTCTGTAAAAAGCTGTTATGTTACCTACTTGCAAACTTTTCTTTTTCCAACTATTTTTCATAGTACCTTATTAGAACAGCAAGAAACAGCCAATACACATCACCACTCTTTTTTTCTAACCACTTTCCCCATAGCTAGTCTGCCTTCCAAGTTGTTGCTGCTGGTTACCTAATTGGTTAGTCAACACGTAAAGGGTCTCTAGTTTTCCATCCTGCAATATCTGTTTCCTCACTGCCTGCTGCCTGGCAATAATACCAAAGCCACATATTTTAGGTTTTTGTTATGACAGTACTTTTCCATTTCTGTGTGTTAGTCAGCTAGAGCTGCATAACAAAATAGCAAAGCCTGTGTGGCTTAAACAACCAAAATTTAGTTTTTCACAGTTCCAGAGGCTAGAAGTTCAAGATGAAGATATTGGCAGATTTGGTTTCTCGTAAGGTCTCCCTCCTTAGCTTGCAGATGGCCGCCTGCATGCTGTGTGTCCTCTGTGCACTTGTGCCCCTGGTGTCTCCATGTGTGTTTTAATCTCCTCTTTTTATAAGAACACCAGTCCTGTGGGATTAGGGGCCCTTCCTTAGATGTTGTTTAACCTTAATTACCTCCTTAGATGCCCTATCTTCAAATACAGTTATGTTAGGGGTTAGGGCTTCAACCTATGAGTTTTGGTGGGACAGAACTCAGTCAATAATGTTCTGATACTCAAATTAAAACTATTAGGGTATAGGCTAAGCCACTGTAACACAGAGAGCCCCCAAATACTGTAGTTTCAATAAGATAATTTATTTTCTTTCATGTAGCCATCAGGAGAGAGTCCACGAAATTGTGCAGGAACTTATTCCTTCTACATTGTTTCTATGCCATTCCCTAGCGTGTTCTCTTCATCGTGAGCAGCCAGCCCATGGGAAGAGGAAAAGAAAGTAAAGGGCAAGCATATACATTTTGAGAAAGAGAAGCAGGAGTAGCACACATCAATTTTATGTATATTATTGTAGAAAGAAAGGAGCTGCAAAGGAGCCTCTTGCTGGGCAGCCGTGCCCTCTGAAACCTGGGACACAGGGCCTATTATTAAAATGAGGAAGGAGAATGAGGGAGGAATATGATCAGTTCCTTACTACATTCCTCTTGTATACATTGTACATATTGACAGAAATAAACTGTGCTGAGGGTGAGAAGAGAGTTGGGCCTGAAAAGAGTGATTGTTTCCTGAAATTAATTAATTAATTTTTTTTATTGTTTTGTGTCATCCTTGTGCAGGGGCCATGCTAATCTTCTCTGTATCATTCTGATTTTAGTATATGTGCTGCCGAAGCAAGCACTGTTTCCTGAAATTTAGATGATTCTTTGTATTATTTTATATTCCTAAAACTAAAGTTTAACTAAATTAGTTTAATCAATTTTCTGATTAAAATTGAACTATTAATAATTAGAATTTTGTTAAAAACCAGTAAGAGAAAAGAAAAAATGGTAAGAGAAACTTTGGTGTTCTGCCAAAAAGAGATACCTCATGAAGGTAAGGGGAGAGAACGCTACCTTAGTTAGTATGGGGTATAGGAGCAGGGCTTAGAGACAGCCAGTACAGTTTGGAATATTCAAAGGATATATAGAATAGAATCTGTAGTCTTTTTTAAAAAAATAAGAATTTCCATCTCTCTGAACTTATTCCAGTTATAAGAAAAATATTGTTTCCTAGAGTATGGGAGATTTAAAAATTGTAGGAAATAAGAAAATATTCAGAAGGATACATAGGGTGTCAGAAAAGGGAGCAGGGATATAATAGCTTATTTTGAATGAATTTGGCTTCTTTTGGGGAATTATCTAGGGAAAAGAGGCATGGAATAGGGGATTTGGAGCCAAATAGCATGATTTGGAATCCTGGCTCTCCCTCTTGGTACCCTGTGATCTTGGGCAAGCTACCTAATTTCTAGCTTAGTTATCTCAACTATAAAATGAAGCTGTTATTGATTGATACCATGTCACTGGAGAGGACTGAATGAGACAATGTGGGAGATGTGCTTAGCATGGTGCCTGGTCCATAAATACTAACAAAGATGACGATAATGATGGTGGTGGTGGTTATTCTGGTGATGGTGATGATGGTGGTGTAGCATTAGTTCAGTAAAAAGAAAAAATTGTCTCAAAACTAATTTTTCCTAAAAAGCTGTGTTTTTATTTCTCAGATACTTCTTATTTAGTCCCTACCAGCCTAAGACTATACCAATACAGGGATTTTTCTTTTATGAAGTTCTGTCATTAACTGGTTGTTTTTATTTCCAAAACTCCAATGTGGAAGAAATCATCTCTGAAGTCATGGTCTATTTAAGAAAATCCAGGTTTTTCTAAATTCTCCATTTTATTCAGCATTAATATACTGCTGTTTTGAAAGTTTTCACTTCATGCGTAGCAATTTCCAGCATTAGTAAAAGATGTGAATTCCCTTTGGTCAAAAGCAATTACTGAGGTACTTTTTTCTCAGAGTTAAAATCCAAAGAACTTGATCCTTTTCCCCTGGTCTCTCTGTACAACACTGAAAATGGGCTACTTTTTGCATGATGATACATCCTCTGAAAAGTGGCAACATTCCTATATCTAAAAAGCTTGCAGTATATAAAATATATTCTGTGTCTCATTAGCAGGTCTCTGACACGGAGTAATTTTTACAAAGGTTTTTGCTTCTATGCTTCCAAAAGCACCACTAATGAGGTTGATGAATATTGTCACACAAGCTCCACATGTCTGGCAGGTGGAAAAAGATCCAATTATCCAATTAGGGCTTGGACTTTCAAGTGACATCTAGAACTTGTCTGAATGAGAAATTCAAACACGACCACCCTGAGTCTATGGAGGAATTGATAGTATTTGAAGTTTGGGAGAAATGCTTTTATTTTTGTGAAAGCCAGTGGGTTAAAGGTCAGAAGTGTAAATACCTCCAAGAGTTCTATCATTCAGGGTATGAGAGTTAATGAGATAAAATCAAGAAAAGAAAAACATATGTGTTGATGTCAGGGAATGTGCCTGGTTAAATATCAGTTCTTTAAATAAAGCAAATTAAGGTGTTCAGTCTTTCAGAGTCACTGCCAAAGGCACTACATACATTACTCTACATCATGAACCTAGGAATTTTCTCTTTGGCAAATTCTACAAGTGTCTACAATTCACAGAACAGTGGAGGGGCTGCCTTTGGACATTTGTCCCATTTACCAGATAGCAGTTATTAAACTTGCATCTCTGCTTTAAACTTAGGATGGCTGGGTGAAAGCAGCCACTGTTGGAGGTAGTATGCACTCCATTAGAAAAGTAACATGAGGAAGATTCCTGCTGGACATATGGCAGTGGTTTCTGAGCCTGACAGGTGGGCAGTGCTTAATTAGGTTGTCATACCTTGACCCACCCGGCTGACTCTGCCCCCAAGAACAACACATACACATTGACTGTTATTCCAATGCCTGGAATCAAACCAGATCAGCCCTGGCAGTAGGATGGGAGGGGACCTGGAACAGACCATGGGAAAGTGAAGGAGTCTCTGACTGGGCTGATGTTGGTGTGTTCTTGAGGATCTTTCTGTAGACACTTAGCTGTCTACCACTGTGGGCTAGAGAATTTGCCAAAGAAACATTTACTGACTCATTGTGGGGTACACAGTACTATCCTAGGTAGAATATTAACCAATAAATATTAGATGTGTTTCTTCTCTATAGATTTTCTCTGAATGGTCTCACCTAGTCCCTGGCTTTCCCTGTGAGCTCAGCATTGATTCCCAGATCTAGTATCTCTTGCCTTCCCCTTTTCTAAGCTCTGGATGTATATTACAATAGCTCTGATATATTCTTAAGTCTCTGTCTCAAGCTTATTGATGGACAGGGAACACAATGACAGAATAAATATTGGGACAAAATATTATCAGACAACATGGATAGGGAACAATTTACCTGGCTCAGATGATTTGTCATTCTGAAAAAGGACAAATTACTAAAATATACCAAACCATTTAACAACCTTTTCCTAATATGTCAACATTTGTGTCACATGCCTTGAAGTTCAGTTGCACTGTACTTTGCTCAGGACTTGGAGTGTTGTACCATGGCTTGGGCCTCTCTTCTAATCATATTTGAATACCTGGTTCTTCTGATCCATCAAGTCTAAGTTTAAAAGTAGACTCTTCCTGGAAGCATGGTTATCCTATATAAATAGGTTTCTCCTGTCATCCTCTTCCTCTTCATTCTGTTTTCTTCCTTTCCAGTACCTATTGCTGCTTGTATTTATTTATTTGTTTGTTTATTTTTCTATTATCTATCTCTCCCTCTAGATTGTAAGATCCGTGAGGGTGTAATAGAACAACGTTGATAGTGGGTTTTTTTTTTCTCAACCACTGGCACAATGGCATATTTATGGAATGGATGGATGAGTGGATACTCCCCAGATCCATTATATATGTCATTTCTTATTTTCTTTTCTGTCTTAGAAAATTTTATCCCACTTTCAAGGTCCACCCTCCTCCCTCCATCCTGCCCTCAAGAATTAATCACCACTTCCTCTGTAATCCCATAAGAATTTGTACATATTTCAATTATTTTAAAAATTTAGCATGTATTGTAAGAATTTATCACGTGTTTTATGGCTGTTAATCCATTGATTCTTCCTTATCTCTCCACCTTGTGAAACAAGAAACATATTTTGTTGATCCTTTAATCCATAATAATAATAATGAGTATGACCCCCCCAACTAACTCTTATTAAGTGCTTTCCGTATGCTTCTAAGTTCTTTATCAAACATCCTTCTAGCCTCTTCATTAAAGCTGGGTAGAATTGTTACCAAAAGCTCAGTACTTGCCCATGAGGCCTCATCAGAAGAATGAGGACAAGTGGTGAAGGAGAAGAAAAGAGAAGTTTATTACTTTGCCAGCAAAGGAGGAAAATGGTAGACTATCTGTCTCAAAATCCAAATTCCTGTACACAAGCAGCAATACAGAGCTTTTAAAGGGAGGGCCCTCAGTTCTAGGCTATTGTCATTTAACTACAGTTAATGACTCTAATCATCCCATGTCTGCAGAAGATAAAGCCATGACCTCCTCCCAGACCTCTGCTGGCCAGGCTTGGGGCCTGGGATGGAGCCCATAGTTCTGCTGAGCTACCTCGTGTAACACACAGAACAAAAGACATTCCCCTGTCCCTGCTGACCACCTGCCTGAAGCAGGGATGCAGGTCTCAGTTCCCAAAAAGAGTGGGGAAAGTTTTAAAAAGACAGAAAATATCTTTTGCCATTTTTTTCCCCAGGCCACTCCCTCTGTTACAGAATGAGGCACTTAGCATAGTACCTGGGGCATAGTTAAACCTGGAAAAATATAAATGAATGAATAATAAAATATATTGCCATCTTAGCCTTAAAATAAAAAATTACAATGAAGGTAAACTAATTTTTTTTGTATTTAAATATATGCTACTCTTTAAACAGATGAACAGCAGAAAAGTTACTGTGTTCATTTTCAAATTACTCCCAAACTTAGCAATTTAAAACAATAAACATTTATTATCTCACATAGTTTCTGAATCAGGAAGTCAGGAATCTGGAAGTAACTTAGCTATAATTCTAAATTATTTTTGGTGAAATTATGCCACTTAGAAAGATAAATCCATGGATAAGGGTTGTAGTGAAATAAACACAAGACACAAAAGTCCAACAGAATTATAGTGGGGAACTTTTGATAAGAATAGTGAGATTTGGCTCTCCCTCCCCATCCCTTGCTAGGGGGATTTGTCACAGTACATTTGACAGGCATCATAGAACAAAAAGTGAGCAAAGTCCAATTGTCTACATTTTTTGGTTGGCATGAAAAATCTTCCAAAAGAAATGATTCAAGACTTCAAGGATAGACTTTTCAATAACCTTTGGTAGCTTTCAGGAGTAGATGCTGAGACATATGTGACCCTTGCTCTTTCCTCACTTTTTGTGAACAGCCTTAAGCCAGAAAAGGGGGATTTAACATGCAAACACTGAAACTGGAAATAGCCCAGTGGCCAGATCTTTAACACCTCACTGAAATTTTTGAAAGAGGCCTGGAGCCCTCAGACTTAGGATAAACTAATGCCTTTGCATATAAAAACTACTAGAAGCATCCAGGGAAGGAAGACTCTTGATAAAGAAGACTGTAAATATTATAAGCAAACAAGATATTGGAAAGACAATTGTGCTAGTTAAACTGAAGGAATAAAAATAAAGTGAATGAATAATAAAGGTGCTCTAAGGGGGACTCAAGTACCTAATTAGCCATTTTACCCTTAAGTGCACAAGAAAAAGTTTCTTTAAATATTGAAGAACAGCCTTACAAATGTTTTTTTGATAGTGTTACAATGCCAACCTTTAACCTTGGCACTATTATATCACATATCATAGAGGGTCAACAAACTACTCAGGTGCAGCTCTAATAATCCGGAGGTATTTGCCATGTCCCGGCCCATAACTTTTACCCTTGGCCTTTAACCAAGGAACATTCCTTACCCTTTGTGACATCGCCTGCTAACTGTATTGGGAGGGATCTGTCTGTAAATGAATCTGCCAGATTAAATGCTCCTCTGAAGACCCTTCCTTGAGATCTCCAAAGACTCCCCTATTCAGACTCAGACCAAGGCTAGTTTGAAAACTTACTTAGTGGTATCCTTCTGTCTAAATTAAACTCAAATTGAAGATCTCCATGAAGTCCCGTACTGGACTCCTTATGGACTAAAAATTCTACTGATGCAGATAGCGTAGGGGAGGAAAAACCTTCCTCTACCCTCCTAGGTTCAGTAGCTGGGGCCCTGCAAATTAAACTTACAGAAGGCAGGTTAATGGGAGAAACGGTACATATTCAGCAGAGCCTTCCATAGGAAAAAAGTAAAGACCCAAAGAAGCAGTTAGACTTGGAGGCTTATGTACCATTTTCACAAAGAGCATTATGGAAAAGTGACAAGACAAAGGAAAGGGGGTTTAGGCTTTTAGGGGTGGTAAAATGTGGGCTTTTCTGGTATGAAAGAGGGGAGGGAAGACACCTACTCAAAAAAAAAAATACTATGCCCTGCTTTTAAGCAATAGGGGGAGGGTAGAGAGATTTTCTGTGTCTGCTGGTTCTCAATTGCCTTTAGCTTAAAGTAATTCTTATGTCAAAGTGGTATATTCTGGGGTGGTATATTCTTTCTGATCGGAAGAATTCAGTAGAATTCTGATTCAGTAGAATTTTTAGGGCTGAATCCCTCAAAGTTCATGTTGACACATTCAAAACCTATTCAAGCTTGCACAATAACTAGAAACAGCAGGTCAAAAACTAAAATCAACAATTGAAATCCTAATAAAAAGATTCATCATAATCTGTACCAGTCTTTATAATATTCCTGTCCTCCTAGTCAAAAAACCCAAAGGGCAAGAATACAGATTTGTTTAGGACCTCAGGGTCATAGATAAAACAGTCACTCCCTAACTCTCTGGGATACTAAGCCCTAACACTATTTCCGTGTGGGGTTAGATATTCTAGACTTGTTAATCTATGCCTTCTTTAGTGGTTCCTTAAAGTAGATTGAGATAGTTAATCCTGCTCACTTTTTCCTGGGAAAGTCAACAACATGCCTTAACAGTTACACTTCAGTGATTTACTTCTTTTCCACAAGTCCCTGACTAGAACCTTGTGAACCTTAAATTTTCCTGCAATTCTACTTGTATCCAATATGTAGATGACCTCTTGTTATAGCCTAAAAATGAATTGAACTCTCTTAATCAATGTCATCTATCTTCTTACAGTTTTAAATTAGAAAGGACTTAAAGTCAAAACAAATTGTATCACTTAGATCAAGATTCCAGAGTAAATCCCTCACTTAG
Source organism: Lemur catta (assembly GCF_020740605.2). NCBI lineage: Eukaryota > Metazoa > Chordata > Mammalia > Primates > Lemuridae > Lemur > Lemur catta. The sequence goes on along the minus strand of NC_059133.1, from coordinate 42,920,617 downwards.
TACAGAGGAAAATCCATTCAAAACTTGCCCAGGTGCCATGGTGTCATGGTGCATACCTGTAGTCCCAGGTACCCAGAAGGCTGAGGCAGAGGGATCGCTTGAGCCCAAGAGTTCAAGGCTGTAGTGTGCTATGTTGGTGTCTGTGAATAGTCACTACACTCCAGCCTGGGCAACATAGCAAGACCCCATCTCTAAAACCAAAATCAAAAACAAAACTTTACCAGGTCAGCCATTCAGAGTCAACTAAGAGGATTCCAGCTGTTCTAAACACCATACCTCTACATGATTTAAACAAGTTTTCAGTAATCAAAACTCTTCCTTGGGAACTTAAATATGAGCCAACATTTGGTGATTTAAAATAAACTTTTTAACATTGTCATACCCTTAGTCAACTTAAGCATTTTAAACCTTTTTACCTATTCATGCATAAGCAATCTGGACAGGCCCTTAGTGTTCTGACTCAGCTTTATGGTATTAATCAGAGATTTGCTGCAGCTTTTCTTTTGACCCAGCAAAAGCTCACCTTCCATGTTAGGCTCATAGCAACTGCAGCTGCATTAGCGAAGGCTACTGCTAACCTGCTTGTAGGGTCTCCCTTAGACTCGATCAACTCTCAACAATCTTTGTTGCTTGCTGAGAATACGCTATTTTTTTCTTTCCTTCTTTCTTCTTTACTTAGCCTCTGTAAAGACTGTCAAAAATTGCCAATGCTGACTATATTACAAGTTGTCACCACAGGGTATTGGGAAAAGTTTTCAATTAGTAATAATTGTGCCTCAGATAAACCTCATTGGCTATGATACTGCCACTGTGCAAAGCTGAAAATACACTATATTTCTTAGCAGGTAGATTTACCTCTCATGGAATTCTATTACTTTCTCCCTTAAACATTTCCTTACATGCTGGTATAGTTATATGTTAAATCATGCTACTTTCCTTGTTTTTTAACCAGAAGAAGGACTAAATTATGACTGCCTAACTTCTGTCCAAGAACAGCCCATGCCCTGAACAAATATATTAGAAACTTCTAGAAAATGCAGAATTAGCCCTGTTTGTTGACTGATCACACCTTAAGACAAAACAGGAAATTATCAGGCTGGATGTGTCATCACAGATCTCAACTCTCCCCTAGAATAATGATCTTTTACTGGAGCTAAAGTCAACCTAGAAGGCAAAATTTATTGTGTTCACCAGGGCTTGTCAACTAACTCCAGATAAGAGAATTAATACCAACGGCAAGAGTTGGGGAAGATTTTGGAAATAACTAAGGATCTTGACCTGTGCAGGAGAAAACAGCAAAGAAAAATGGTCAAAAGATTAAGTGTTCTAATGTTTGTTCAGGAGGTAGAATGCCAAACAAAAAGGCTAACATGCAGGTTGAAGGAAATGCCTTACCTGGTCCTTGTGGCAGATGGGCGACTCCTACTAAGGATCCTGTTTTCATACTACCCCAGAAGGCCAAATTATTGGACAGGTTCAAAGAAGCTATTACAAAATACCAGAGATTAACTCCAAAATCAGAGGGGGAAAAAGCTCATCAAGATTTACTTCATGACCCCACCTCATAGTTTCACCAATTCTAAACTATTATCTTATGAACTTGGCTTGGTCCCAGTAAGTTCTTTGCTTTAAAACACCTGTCTTAAACCACTTGAGCCCAGATCCCCAAATCCTATAAATATCTAACTTGCTCTTTCTGAGTCACTACCAAGATTTTGTCAAGGCAGTCTCCTTTGCTGCAGTCAGTTAATAAACTCAGCTTTGTTTGATCAAAAGCTTTTTTCTGGGATCTCCAACAAAATTCATATGGTTGAAGCCATGAAGCGGCATTTGGTTTCTTAAAAGTTATTTACTGTTACTCACCAGATCATCTAAATATCTTTCTTGGACATGCATAAGACACTTTGAGAAGAGGATTTACTTTTCTGGACCATTTAGTTAAGGTAGTTGATGAGATATTGTATGGAAAGATAATATATGCAAAATCCTTAATGCTTAATATAGTTTCTGGCACAATATAGGTGTTCAATTAATGTTACCTATATTAAAATCCCCTAATTCCCTAGCCTTCCCTTACCTGGACCTCCAAGTAGCCTGCAAACTCAAGGTTAATTATCTCTGAATTTAGAGTTCCAATTCATACGTCATCACTGGTTTCTCATCTATGTGATTGGCAGGGACCGTCTGCTCTCCCTCCCTCCCTCCTAACCTTCTGATCCTGTTCCTTCCATTCCCACCAACAAGCTGAGGGAGGAATTCAACTCTTTACATTTGCCTCTCTTTAGCCACCTTAGGAGACTTTTTCTTGGGGAGGTTTAACACCGAGTGGAGAACCTCTGTTCAGTGACATTTTATTTTAACACTGAAAAGTGAGAAGTACTTTGATTCTGATAATTGAACAGATTTTCTTTTCTACCACTTTCCCCAAATAGAGGAACAAACCTACAGCTTCTCAGAAGCATTTTGGATGGGGTAAGAAGGAGAATCTTCATTAAGTTATAAGATTAATGAAATTGGGAGTCTAGGAGAAACCTCAGTATATCTTTAATTATGGGCTCCAGTATCATGAATATAAAAGGTAATTTAGGAAGGAGGATGCCCCAGGAGGTTTCCCATGTTGTCCCATACATCAGATACAAAAATCACTACAGTATCCCCATTAGTTCCTAAAATTCTGCTTTCTGAGACAGCGTATCCTAAATGCCAACTCTGGGTTATAAAATTCAAATCAATTCTGAAATTTAAAGAGAAAACAGATGAACTATAAATGTGTGAATGAAATCTTCCAAGGGCTGCCCCCCTCCACCAAATGTTTAAAAGAAGAAGGAAAAAACCCTACAGAAATGCTTTCTTTGCCCTTTATAATTATTGGATGAAATGATGATACTGATGATTTCACTCCTTGACTGGGATGAGCAGGGTGCAGTGTTTGTGTGCATTTGGAGGTGGGAGTGGGAAGGCTTACTGCATGTTTGACAACCAGCCAGGGGTAAGAGGGATGCCCTCATTTATAGCATTTGCTGATTTCTGTGGTGTAAATACTCCCACTGTGGCTGATTGCAAGCTATCAATGTGGCATCACTGAACTTGGAGTGGGGAAGTAATGTGCAGTAGCACACCATTATATGGTATTTCAAGTATACAGAAACAATCAACAAAAATAACTTCAAGAGCAGAGATAACAGTAAAATATGGCAAAGTTATTAGGAAGCGAGGAGTTTTAAATATTCATTACATTTGTTTTTGATATAATTTATTAAGTTGTAAGTTTATATGATTCAATGATTAATAATGGCTGTGTCTGACAACTGGTTGGGAAAATTGAACATTGAGCTCTCACGAGCCAATACCAAAACACCACTGGGAGACCTCAGTGTGTTCCTCTATCTCTGCTAGGCTACCATGATGCACTCACAGTTCTTATTGGCCACGTGGGCTATTTCAAATCTGAAGACTAACTCTCCCACCCACTTTTTCTTACAAAGACCCTGCCTTTAATACAAAGCATGTGGTCCCATTGGATCTCAGTCTCAAGCAACAATTAATCTGTTTAGGTGGGGCAAGGGTGGCCAGGTGGACTCTACGACTACACACTCTTCCAAGGGAGCATTATACCCTTCCAGGTCTGAGAGTTAGGGGAGGCAAGAAGGAAGCCCAAACTATCAATGCAAGAGCCAAGCACTGGGACTTTTTTTTAAATGATCTCTGCAGGGACAGAGCAATGACACTTTTTTCAAAGTGATGTGGACCTGGCTGCTCAAATAAATTAATGTTCCAACTCAAATGAGTCATGTTGTAGGAACATTAAGTTCATAGCCAATTTGTCAATATAAGAAAACTACCGCCTCATTTTTTTTTAACTCAAAAAGTATTGCTTCAATTTTATGAGTTATAATTTTCATTTTGGCCAAAGATGGATTGAAATGCACAAAGGTGGCGACTTTGGAGCCATACGGGCACTGTGTTCAGCTTGGGTGTCCTATTTTCTGGGCTGGTTAGGGGTCTGGAAAGTTTCATATGAGGACTGTTTGAAGAAACTATGCCTCTCGTAGAGAAGAATAAAGGAGGACATGATATCTACTTACAAAAGTTTAAAAGGTTGTTATGTGGAAGAAGGATTAGACCTTGTTTTACAAAGTTATCAGGGTAGTTAGAAATAGGGGCTCTGTATTATAGAGACCTGAGTTTTCAATTTTGGTTTTCATCACTTACTAGTTTCATGACCTTGGACAAGTTATATAAACTCTGTAAACCTCACATTTCTTATCTGCAAAATAGGGCATACTCATTTCCTATTGCTACCATAATAAATTATCACAAATTTAGTGGCTTAAAACAACATAAATTTATTATTTTACAATTCCGAAGGTCAAACTCCAAAATGTGTCTCACTGGGCCAAAATCAAGGTGTCAGCAGGACTTTGTTCTTTCTGGGGTATCTAGGAAAGAATTCTTCTCTCTGCCTTTTCTATCTTCTAGAGGCCATCTACCTTCCTTGGTTCATCTCTTCATTTCTCTTTCTTTGTCTCTCTTTTGTTTTTTAGAGACAGAGTCTTGCTCTGTTGCTCAGGCTGGAGTACAGTGGTATGATCATAGCTCACTGCAGCCTCAAACTTCTGGGCTCAAGTGATCCTCCTACAACAGCCTCCCAAGTAGGTGGGACTACAAGTGTATGCCATCAATCCTGGCTGAATTTTTTCTTTTATAGAGATAGGTTTTCACTATGTTGCCCAGGCTGGTCTTGAACTCCTGGCCTCAAGCAATTCTCCTTCCATGGCCTCCCAAAGCACTGAAATTATAGGCAGGAGCCACCACACCCAGTCCCATCTCCCCAATTCTCTATCTTCAAAGTCAGCAAACCAAGTCCTTCTCACACTGCTCTCTCTCTGGTTCTCTCCCTTCTGCCTGTCTCTTTAATTTATAAGGACTCTTGTGATTACGTTGGGCACTCCTAGATAACCTAGGGTAATCTCTCTATCTCAGGGCCAGCTGAGTTGCAGCCTTAATCTTAATTTCAATATTGATTCCCCTTTGCCATATAACCTAACATAGTCACATGTTCCAAGGATTAGGATGTGGACATCTTTGGGAGCTCATTATTCTGTCTACCATATGAGGTTAATAATATAATGAGGAGAAAAATAGGACCCACTCGTAGCATTTACTGAGGAAAAGTACATTATAGAGTTCTTGGCACAGAGTAAGAACTTAATAAACATGAGCATCTATCATTATTATTTTTAATAACAATCTGTTTTAGTTTGCTAGGGCTGCCTTAACAAAGTACCACAGAATACATGGCTCAAGCAGCAGGAACTTATTGTCTCACAGTCCTGGAGGCTAGAATCTGAAATCATGGTGTCATCAGGGTTGGTTCTTTGTGAGGGCTGTGAGGGAAGAATCTGTTCCATGCCTCTCCCCTAGCTTCGCATGGGCTTTTGGCAATCTCTGCTTTCCTTGTCTTGTAGATGTATCACCAGATCTGTACCTTCATGTTCACAGATCGGGTCATGGATGTCTGTGCCCACTTTTCCTCTTTTGATAAGGACACCAGACACACTGGATTAGGGACCCACTCAAATCCAGTATGACCTTATCTTAACTAATTACATCTACAATAATCCTCTTCCCAAATAAGGTCACATTCTGAGCTGCTGGAGGCCAGGACTTCAACGTATGAATTTTTGGAAGACACAACTCAACCCATAGCAGAATCCAAAGGATAGGATGGGGACGAATGGAGGGAAGGTGTAGGCAGAGCATAACTACCTCAGCGATAGGAAGTGTTTCTGTCTGAGACGTCTGAATGTGGAATGGGGTGCTGAGTTTCCCAATCTTCATTAACCATTTAGTGAGGAGGAGGATATTGCAGGGCAGATTCAAGCATTCCAAAATTTCTTGGAAAAGATAAGCGTTAAAATGCCCTCTTCACCTGGAGAGGATAGATTTCTTATATAATCAACTCCAGAAAGCTGTATCACTTTTCGGAGATTTATGAGAACTTGGTTCCTCTTGGATATAATGTGTGCCCCCTGAGGAGATGTTCTGTAGGGTTCTTTAGCATTCTTGGGAAAACTTATCCTGAATTCATTTCAGATCATGATGCAGACCTGCTCCGGAAAGTCAAAAGTTATAAAACTAAGTACTTCAAAGCTCCTGTTAATTATAACACAGGGGGATCAATCATTGTTTGAAGGTGCCTAGGTGCATATCTAGGATCCCAAGTGGGCACTTTCAAGCAAACCCAAACTTGTGTCAAATACAAAATAAATCTGGACCTAGGTTCAGAGAGACTTTGTCTGAAAGGATTGTTGCAAAAGGAAGTGAAAGGATGGTTGTAACAGGGCAGAGGAACTGTTTGCAATAAGGAGACTATTCCATCTGATATATCTGCAAGCATCTCAAAATCAGGCAGAAAAAGGTTTTCCTTTCAGAAAGGAATTAAGTCTGGGAAGAACTGGGTGTGCGGAAGTGGGGTGTGCTGGTGATGATGTGACCAGACAGATGATCAGGGAAGTTTTACCCTGAGGCCAGCCTATTCTCAGGAGGGGCTGTTAAGGAGGGGATGCATGCTGGCTCAGGCTGAGAGAGGGACAGAACTCAGGGACCTGGGCAAAGGAGAGAAGCTTGACTGAAGTTTGGTCAAGCCAAGGCAGGAGGCATTTTGACCAGATTGGTCAGTGAGAAGAGTTCAGCTAATCATTTACATGACAAAGAATGGGAATTTGGAGGGTCTGTCTTTGACCTTGTCATAGGTAAACAAGGGGGCATCCTTAAGTCATGTGGGGAAGGATGGAAACGTAAACCATTTCCAGAACATAGAGGGTGGAAAGATTCTTTAGCCATCACTGTTTTCCAGGATCACAAAGCTCAGGGAAAGTTCAACATCATCACTAGGGTATTCAGAATGAGGTTGGGCAGGAGGTGTAAATTTTCTATTCCTTCCCCAATATGGATTCAGGAATATTCAACATGTATTTATTGAGACTTCACTTTGAGTCCAGCATCATGGTAGATATCACAGAGCCACATGAAAGTGATCAGGAGCATGAATCTTCCTCCCAAGCAGCGTATGCATTTGTAGAAAGTTCATGCTATTTTATGTGAAGCATAAAAATAAACATAAGGTAACTGTCATTAACTACCCAAAAGGGTAGCAGAGATGCAAGTGCTGTAGGAAATGAAGGAAGGGGGCTCTAACGCAGGTTGGAAGAGTTGGAGGCCCAGGGTGTTTTTTCTGGTTAGTCTTCTTTGGCCTCCCACTCTCCCGTCCATTCTCTGCCTTCTCTGCCCAGCTTTGTGTTGGCCGCTGTGGATTGTGTCACCCAGACCACCTAATTGACTGCAATTGGATTGGGTTTGGCCAGGGGGATACAGCTTGGGGGGTGAGAGGGTAGGAGAGGCCAGGCTCTTTCTTCCGGCTTCTTGGCTGTATCAGGTCTCTGCAAGGCAGCCCCGCCTCCACGGCTTCTGCTCTCACTGGACTCTGGTGACCTTTCTTCTCTCTTGATTTCAGGGGTGGTAAGTGATCCACTGTTGCTAATCCATGGTTGCCTCTCCAAGGCATTTAACTGGGTCCCTCTAGCCCTGCCACATTTCTGTAAATTGTCCTGAAAAGTCTCTTTAGTTAAGCCATCTCATGGGATTCTCTTCCCCACTCAGCATTCCTGTTTGAATACTCATTCAACCTAGGGTCATAATGCAATGTTCCTTAGAGCTGGAAAGGAACTAGCAAGTATTGAGAAATTTGTGCTGGTCAATGTGGTAGGTGTCTTCCATGGATTATATCTAAGACCATCCATGAACCCTGCAAGACAGGTGTATTTGCACCTACCTTACAATGAGGAAACAGATTCAGGGCAATAAATAAACTGCTCAAGTTGCAGAGCTTGTCAGAGTGGGTTTTTGAATGCAGGTACTGATGATGACCTCCTGTTGAGGAGATGTGGGTAGAAAAAAGGTAATTGGTCCTTGAGACTTATCCCAAATCACACAGCTTTTGAATAAGTCTAGACTGATCTACCCACAACTCTGCTTTTCTCCTCATGCCACATTGTGCAGCAAAGTGCTTGCATGGCCTTGAATGCTGAGGCCCTGGGAAGCTGCTCAGAGGACTGGTCCAGGAGAGCTGCCCACTTGTTGATCACTGGCTTCTTTCTTGAGCTCTCCTCATTGCCCCATTTGGGTGTGCCATGTGTTTCCTGCTGGACCCCTGACTGATGTATCAATGCTATCCTCACCTAATTGGAGGTGAGGAGTAAACATTTTATCACACTTTCCTTGCTCATGGTTGGGGCTTGAGGGACACAGTGGCAATGGCACCATTGAGACCCTGGCCTCCCTGCTCTTATTCTCCTTCTCCACTGGGTAACACTTGCTTTCTTTGTCTTGCTTGCTTTGAACAATGTTGTAGAGGCCTGTTCCTCTTTCCTCTCCTTTTCTGAAATGGCTTAGCAGTCATTTGAGCCTGGCTTTTATATCCTCTAGTTATTGGAATCGCTGAGTTGAGAGCTGAATTTTAGGGCCCATTTCCTCTACTGTATTTGCGGATTCCTCCTCTTCTAGCTCTTCTTCATGTCTTCCATTCTGAGTCGACATGCTGGTTCTCCACAGGGCAATCACTGTCCCTTTGCCCTAAGAATTTATTATACCTCTGAGAATGTCTAGCAGCATATTCCTGAGCACCAGAGGGAACAGATAGGATTGAATTTAGAGTAGGTAACTGTGCTATCACATTTAGTCTAAGATACCGGGAGGGACGTCAACATCAGGGCTAATGGACACACGGGCCTTTCAGCAGCAGTTGGATAGGGTGGAAGGAAGTGATTTGCAGCCCATATGTGAATCTGAGAAAGTGAATTGAAAGCTGGGAGCCCAAAATTGAATTTAATTTAAGCCGAGGAGCTTAATCTACCTTTTCTCCATCCCATGAAACATGGAAGTAGTTAAGAACATAGATTCTAGAATTACACTGTCCATGTTCAAAGTAAAACTATGACATTTGGTAGCTATGTGACTGAGAAAAGAGAATAGTTCAGAGCAGTCTGAGCTAAATGAGTATGTAAAATTTATCAGCCTCACCCCATACCCCCCAAAACCCATGCCTGGGATCAATTACTTAAAGGCAGTTTGTTCTTTCTTTGATTCCTTGTAGTTTCCTGACTAGCTGCCTTGAGCATTAGCTTCATGTTCTTGGAGTTTGTGATACAAAGAACAATGTATAGCCAATCAATTGTTATGTTATTTTAATGTAAATTTTTGGTAAGCAACTTAGGAACTGGCTCTTCTCTTTTCTGTAAAAACCTACCACTTATAACTGCTGCTTATCAGAGCATATATTCAGGGCAACTTGAATCTATGCTCCTGAGTTTCAGCCCTCAAACTTGGCCCAAATAAACTCTCTACTCATGTTAATTTTGCCTCAGTTTTATACTTTAGGTCAACATGACCAATGGCAAGATTGTTTTCTGCATGCCTCAGTTTCTTCATCTGTAGAATAATATTGGGACTCAGAAAGTGATGCCCCAAAGACTGATGTTTTGACATACTGAGAGTCCTTAGAAACTGCCTCAGAATCAAGAGCTAACCTTGTCTTGTCCCCCCAACCCTGAAGCACAAGGAGGAACTCTCTGGAATTTCCTTATCTGACCAAGAAAGTTTATTTCCAAAAAACCTGCACTTGTTGAGGAAGGGCTTCAAGATGTCTGACTAGAAGCATCTTGTACTCTCCTCCTTCACTAACAAGAACCAAAATGAAAGCTTGGAACTGAGAGAGACTTTACAATGTGGAGTAAGGGTTAGTGAGAGACCCCCCAGTGGACCACATTCCCATCGTGAGTTCCTGCAATCCTAGCCACGGGAGAGCCTCTAGATCCTCATGGACCCGGAAACTAACACAGGGAGCTGCCTGGAGACCAGTGATGGCACTGCACAAGGGAGGGAGATTGTGCTGGGTTCCACACACACCCCGAGTCCTAAGCAGGTACAGCTAAGTGTCCTTTTGAGATCCCAGCCCATAACAGACTATGCACTGTCCTAGGGCCCAAGGTGCAGGAGCTGAGGTGCTGGTTTGCCTTTATTTATTGCTGATGCCTTATTCTTTGCATGTAGACAGTGTTTCTTTCCCCAGGTGTCCTGAGTAGGCAAGTAACACCAACTTGGGTGTGGACTGGGTCAATAGTCATTGGAAAGTTCTTTAGGAATGAAATATGTCTTAATAACATTTATACATCTTACCGATGGTATTATCTGATTAGAGCTTAGACTTAGGAATGCTCCTTGGCTTCTGAACTTAATGCTTTTTGTTTCTATGGTTGTATTGTCAGGTTTCTTTATTTTTGTTGTTGTGGTGGTGATTGTTTGGCACGCCCTAAAACACAAAAACTCCTTGGCTACCAATGGCTTGCAGCAGGATAATGGAGATGGGAAACATATTTCATTGCTAGCTCTTTCTTAAAGACTGAAATAGATGCCAAGTTTCTTCCTGAGGCCAAGAGCTCCAAGAGCAAAGAGGAAAGTAATTTTATATTAAGGTAATTTACACAAAGGCTCTTGCATCATTACTGTCGTTAAAGAAGAAATAATTCATGGCAACTGTTAAAGACATGAGGCAGACTATTCAAGAGAGGCCATAGAGATAAGTGAAAGGACCACTGTAATGGGGCTCTGCAGTCGGGGAGAGAGAGATTGGACTCAGCTTCAGCTTAAGGACAGATGGGGATTTACAGCCAAATAACAGAGTTGGGGTTGGTGGAGGGAAACTTACTAAGAAGAAACATCAAGGGTAAAGGGGATTCCTGCTGAAGATAGGCCAGGGTGATAAGCTATCAAGGGTGGTCAGATACCAAGACTGGAGGATTTTCACTAAACTGACTTTAAACTGGATTCTGCAAGGACAGAGAGGGAAGCCAAAGTTTGGGCCTAGTCAAGCAGAGGACTTAGAGGAATCTGACTAACGTTTGATCACAGGACAGAGTCTTCATCATAATAAACCCTAGGGAAAAAAGCAAACTTAACTCAGATCAACAATTTTCTATTATAATAGTAAAATTTTCCTTGGGAGGTACTGGATTGGGAGATATTTTAGTGAGCATAGTCTTTGGGGTTTGTTACCTCCTTCGGTGAGGAGATAAGTGTTCTGTCTCCTCCTACACATCCCTGCATGTTTTTCTCTGTTACTCAAGCTTGAATTTCACCAGTTAATTTTTACCCTTCTATTATGAATGCTCCTTTTATAGGCAACATCAAAAGTCTTGCCAATTCTCTCAGAATCTAGCTGTAGAAACTAGGTGGTTTTAGTTCATTACCTTTAATAAAGTTTTATAATAGTATTATGTTAGAAAATCATGTTTTTTCCTTTCATGTTCAATATTATTTTAGATTTCAGATTGTGATGACTTTTGCTAAGGTATGACTCTAAAATACAGTCTGAGATTTGTTTAAGAAATGGATGTCTCCCGACAGATGAAATACCAAAAAAAGAGGATTTAATCATGCAAAATTGTTGAAGGTTCCACTGAGGGTTCTGTGTCAGTGTTGGGAATGGCCGTTGGGTCATTGGCTCCCAAGCAGCTTTCTTATTTGTCTGTATTTACATGTGGACAGGTCCTCCCCTGTGAGCAACAGGAAGGCCAGGTTTAATTCCAGCATTGCCCTGTTTTGCTGTGTCACTTTTATTTATTTATTTAATTTTTTAAATCACTTTTTTATTTATTTATGTATTTTTTTCTTCTTCTCTTCCTCTGTCCGTTGACTGTGTCACTTTCAGATTTGAGCCGTGGTTTCCTACATTCTTAATGCCCAGCTGGATTTTCCAGCTCTAATATTTCATGACTATGGAAGATCACCAAAATTATCACCAAAATTACTAAGTGATTCAAATTGTAACGCTCTCTTTTTCTTTAATAATAAATTCCATGAAGCAAACAGCTACTTTGGTGGGAAAAAAAAAGGCTAGCCTCATAGGTCAAATTATTTTGTTAACCTACGTTTCTGGATCCAGAAATTGTTTTAAAAAGGATTGCTTTGATTTAATGGTTTTACATATCAATCTATTATTGTACATTTTTAAAAAATAAAGGTTTCTGTGAGTAAGTTATAGAAAAATGAAATACTGGAGTTGTGAAGGACACTCATCTTTCCACTGAAATATGAAATGGCAAAAGGGCAAAATCATAATTCTGGAAGTAAGAACAGCAGCTCTTTACCAAATGTCACTCTGTCTGCTAATGTGTGAAGTGTCTCGGAAGGGCTCGCGTGTTCCAGCGGGGGCAGAGCCTCTGAGAGCACAGCAGCACTGTTCGTAATGGATGATATTTTGGTTACTAATGAACTAAAGAGCTGAAAACCAGAATTTAGTTGGAGACAGTCAACTGGAGAGTCCATTATATATACACGATACCCCAGGTAGACAATTCAGCACTTACAGGAATAAAGGTTAAAACGACCATGTTCTTCATGATAATGGCCTGGAAGATTTTTCTCATTTAAAAGCAATCACTTTTGACCTTTGTCCCAAGCAGGAGGATGACAAAAATTGATAAATAAGGAGCAGGTGAGCAGAAGACAGGACACTCTCCTTCAACAAATAGCAGTTTTATTCCTACACTAGTGAGAATGTGTGCAAGATGCCATATAGAGTTTTTAACCGCAGTTACAAACATGAAAATATACTAAGCATATACATAGTTTAAATGGAAAGGCTAATGAAGTTCTTTGTCCAAACAGAGTTGGTAGAAACACAATATTGTGGGTAGATGCTTCAGAATGAAAAAATAGAATCATCTATTGCCATTTTAACTAGATTTGCAGAGAAATAGTAAATGATATTAAAAACATAAAAGCACTCTATTATAGCACATAGTAAGTTCAGTTGCTGGATTTATTTACATTATTTATTTATGCTTCACACAAGTCAAGGAAAAGCCAGATGAACCTCCATGGACAATAATATTACTGGACACTGACTATCTAACATCCAAAGTATCAGGCTAGGAGCAATTTCAAAAGGTGTATGTAAAATATCTATGAGCTGTGCACTAATTTCTACAAGGTAGGAGCAGAGAAGAGATTAAAGACTTGAAGAATTTATAAGCCTGATAGTCCTGCATGGATGACCAGAGATCAAGTACTCTTTAAATAAGAGCAATGATGCATCATCTTGCCAGTGTGGTTGAAATTAGGAAATTCCACAAAGGCTAATGCACTCCCACTAACCTGCAATGGAATGTTATCCAACTCTGCTACAAACTCCTAAAGCCACAATTGCTTGTATTTCTTTCTTAATGGGATACTTATCTATGCACACAGCTCATATCTGTCCTCCTACATATTTGTGCACACAACATCTCATGCATAACTGAAAGCTTGTTCTTAGGGTGAGGATAGTATTTCTTAAAACAGCTATAACTGACCCTTCTTGTGACTGTTCTAAAAGGGACACATTGCATTTGTCTGACATTATTCACAGTTTTGAATAACTTATTTTTGTGTCTTATATAAGATCATGTGCATTGGCATATAGGTTATAAAAATAATCTTTGGTAAACCTGTTAATCTTTTATTTCCATTACATAAACCTCTATTTTAGGAGCATTCACCAAAAATTTCCTTATTTAATAAATGTATCTATCCAGACGATCTTAAAAAAATAAAGTGCCTTATTTGTGTTGCATACATTTATTCTGAGGGAGCCTCCCGAAATATTTCCATTGCTAGAAATATTTTTAGAACAGAACAGATTTTTCCTGTTATCATGGCTGCATCAAATGTTATACTGCATTTTAACTAAAATGGCCAAACATTTTCAAAGTCATCATGCACTATAAGAACCTAAGGCAGTGGGTCTGGAATGCCAAACCCAGTAAATTTAGTCAAACACCTGGTCAATTCACAAAATGAAATGAATCGATTCAATTGTTTAATCATCTAAATCATCTGGCCAGTGTAGTCAAAGTAAATCCCCAAAAGGGCAATATATCCTAATAGAAACATATGACAAGATTTTTAAAAAACAGTCTGGCCACTCAAAGAGATGCCACTGTATCCTCCTGATGACATCTGGTTAGTTTCCCTTTTTCAACTATTTTCCCTTTGCATCATTTTACTTGCTTTCTGAAGTCATGGTTTATACATTTTTGTTTGATATGAAACATTCTTTGAATACCTGACGTGATTCTAAGTCTCAGGTTAAAAATACTCAGAGAATTAACAGGGCATTTGGGCAGGGAATGCGGTAGGGTTGAGGGCTTGCTCACTGCAACTTGGGGACGGATAAGTCATTCCTTCTTGCCACTCTGTCTTGGCCGATCGGTTACTTTCATTTCCTCTATGAAATGGACTCTGGAAAGCCCTTGAACTAATACCACAAACAAGCAGCTTATTGCCTGTTGATTTTCACCAGGTCAGGTTTGCTCTGGCCCACATGTGTGAACTAAAACTCTAGAGCGTTCCAGAGTTGGGGCTCAGATACTACCACTGTTGTCATGCGGATCTGGTAGCTTTATGATTTCAGGATTCCAACCTCAAAGAATTCTGAGAAAGCTAAGTGAATGAGAATTTTGTATGTGGCCTAAAATTTTATTGCAAAAGGTAAGGAGAGTGCTTAATATAAGAAATGGAGTCCTTAGACACCAAGGCAGAGAATCAGAGTGTGAAGTGTAATGTGAGGTCTATTTTTGTATTGCTGGACACCTGCTAAATGGTTTCATATTTTCGCATGTCACTTGGGCTTTCTTCCAATAGGTAATAACAGAAGTAATTAAACACTCTCTCAAATAAAACTACCTCTAAAATATCTGTGTGCTCCGGCCATTTTAGTATTTAACAGTGAAATCATGGTCATCACTTTGATAATGTGGAACCAGAAAAGACTATAAAATTATACCAATGCATGTAAGCAGATAAGATGAGCAGAAGATAAAATCACACTCAACTGGGCAAGCAGACATATGCAGTAGGGAGGAGAGGGGAAAGTAGGGAAACAGAGGCACTCAGAGGAGTGGGATGGGGAATTACTCCAGACAAATAGGTACAAGCCCAGATAGGGAGGCAAGTCTTTGAAAACTTTGATTCAAGAGCTGAAAAACTGGCCTCCTTCCAGAGAACAACAGAATGATAATACAAAATTGATTTAATGAGAAGAGATTAAAGGAGTTGATTATAAAGTACTTGGTTAAATAATTATTATTATGCAAGACAAGACTCTCCCAAGGTTTGATAGCTCAAAAGCACTTTGAGGGCTTGATGATTAAAGTGTACTGCACAGGTGCACAGACAGGATGCCCACCCAGACAGGAAATGGAGTGTTTACCAAGACATAGCACAGGGTGCAATTAAATGAAAATACATCCAATTGAGCTGAATGTCAAGGAACCCTCTTTTCCTTTTAAAATTAATAAATAGATCAACTATGTTTTTAGTCTTCCTAGGAGTAATAGGGAATAGTGAAATATTTGTTGCTAAGGAGATTTAAAAGTAGGTGTAGGGTAAGAATAAACATTTCTTGAATTAGATTAAGTGTACAGTTTTCCCTTGGTCATGTCCATTTCCATAATTCTGACTCTACCGTAGATCTTTCCAGGGTATATCAGTGTTATTTACTGTTATAGATGTGTAGTTTTCTATGGTTTTAATTCCTGGTTTGTGAAATTAATTACTCTCTCTTCTAGACCCAGTGGTTTGCTATTGAATCAACATCAGCACTTGCCAGTGTGTGGCTGGTGGAAGGTGACCACAGTCTTAGACTGGCTCAATTATCTCATTCCCTTGATGAGTCCCTCTTCTAAGCTCAGCTGAAAATATTAACAACAACCATAAATTTATCATTATGATGAATTATCTTTATGTGAGTAGAAATGTGTAGATTCTGGAACAGTGCCTAGCAGGTTGCAGGCACTTACTAAAAGTTTTCTAAATGAATGAAAAGTCAAAAATGAATTTGCCTTTCCAGGCATTAATGTGCTTTGCATCCAGCAACATTAGTTTAAAATTCTGCTTTGTTTTTCTTTTGCTTTTTCTTTTTAATGTAGGAAAAGTGATTCCTAATAGACAGCACACCTCATAAATCTCTGTCTTCTATTTTCCTCTCAGGTGGTGCATCTATACATTTACATGTGTGTTGTTTCTTTTCATTCCTAGAAGATCCACTTAGTTCCCTGATACAGATTCAGAGCCTAACGCTGTCATTTCACAGGAGTACTGAGCACGATCAAACTGTCAAAAACTGAATCCTCTTAGGACTCTTCGTATTTATTCTTAAGAAGTTTTCCTTTGTTTTTACAAGCTTCAAATAACCCTGGAAAATCTTCCAGACTGGGTGTAGTGTTATATGGTTATAAATAACTATTTTAGGTATAGTTAACGATTTTTAATTATTATGCCAATTATATACCCATTATCTTACTTATGGGACTTTATGGTAGGTAGCAAAAATACATACTTGAAAAGAAATACATTCTTTCTGCAAATGTGGCTATGAGATCAACACATTTGACCTCTAATTCCTAAATGTTTTACAAAATCACTTGCAGTGAGAAAAAGGCAAGCATCTCCAGCTCATTTTCTCAGGTAGCCGTGAAGGTTCCATATAGATGCCTTTCACATTTTCCCCAGGAAGGCTCTCGGAACTGGACCTTGTCGAAGGAAATGCCCACTTACTGACTCACTGAAATTTGTTAAAGTCAAAATAAGAACACAAATGGAAGATAAACTTGGTAGAGTATGTAGTACCTTTTATATTAAATGCAACATTAGGTGACTACTTGACATTTTGACCTCATTGATTTACTAAAAATGTCTTTTGAAAAATTTTATACTAACGACCACTATGTTTTTGTTTGTGCTGTTGTTCATTTTTTAAATTAATGATATATGACATTTGTAGACATTCCTATAAAAATGCTGGTATTAGGTCTTTGGATCAGGAGCATAATCTGCCACCACGATCTTCTTTTAGTGGGAAAACCAAGTATGAATGGCATAACTGTGACTTTTCCAAGAATGCAACCACTGGCAATGAGACAAAGACTAGTGTGTATAAATACATGAGAGTATGGGTGTGCCTGTTCACACTCCACACTATAACTGCAGTGAAATGATCTCTCATCACCGCGATGGTGCTCTGCGTGCTGTTTCCAGTCAGTGGTACAGCTGGCATCTTCTTCTTCTTTTTTTTGTTTTTTAATTTTTTTTCCAAGTAACAAAGCTGAGAGAGCTAGTATCTTCTTAACACAAAGAATTTATCACTCTGTTTGGATCATTCTCTATCAGAACCCTCAACCCTGCAGCCTGGGCTTGCACTGCAAGTTACAAGACCCTCAAGGTGACCACTTGGGCTTGAATCTCTGGCAGGAGAAAGGGGAGAGAGCAACTAGTTTAGGCACAACCATTTAGCTGTGCTTTGGTGCTGCTTAATTTTTTTCTCCTCTTCCCTCTATCCTTTTGTTAACCGTGAGATCTTGTCCTAATAGCATCTGGATCATCTTTGGATCTTGAGATTCATGGGACAGCAATGCAGCCAGCCAGCCACACTACCTGCTTCACTAGCCCAACCCTTCTTCCAGTCCAGCGAACACAAACAGGTAAAAAACACGGTCCAAGAGATTGTTTCTGCAACATTTTACCAGAAGTAAAATACACGTTTTACCAGTAGTCCTGCCATAGAATTTGAATTAGTTTATGTAGAACAAGCCATGAACACTTAAGTGTGGAAAAATAGTATTATATAAAGCTTAATATTAAACATTATGAAAAATACATATTTACAGAAGAAACTACAAAATACAACTATGTACAATAATATCTGTTACCTTTAAATTACATAAAATTTTTAAAATTCTCCAGATTAATAAATTATACATAGTATCAACAGAAAGAGCCGGCACATCTGTAGGGCATGAAGCGAGTTAAAAAAAAAAAAAAAAATCACACAGTGAATAATTTTTCTCCAGGACATCTTTGGGCACATTCTTAATGCCTTGAATAGACTGCATCTGAAACAAAAAAACATTGCAATTAGAGACTGTAGCAGGGTGTTTCATAGTTGTTTGCTCTGTCTGTAGAAATCACAAATGGGAAAGACCAGCAAAAATGACTAAAGCTCAATATATTAATAGTTTGAGATGAGACAATTCCTATGGTGGCCAAGTCATCCCATTTAGAAACCCAGATTATTAGACTTGGAGGGGACTAGAGATTCTAGTCTACCCCCTCTCTTGTTATAGATGAAGTCATAGATCCAGAGAGGCAGAATAACTCACCCAGGGTTACGCAGCTTGTTAATGCTAGTTACTTCCAGACTTAGGACCTGAATCCTAGACTTCAGGTGCCTGGTGGTTACCTTTTTCTATACTGTAGTTAGCTTCTTTGAGGAGTACCATAGATTACTCTAAAAAAAGACTCTCAAAAAAGTCAAAATAAGACAAAGGAACCTCTAAGTTGCCCCAGAACTCCCTCTATCTTGGAGCTTCTTAAGGAATCTGACATGCAAAAACCTTAATTTACTACTCAGATAAATTAGGGGGGTAATTATTTATAATACAAAAGGATTATCTGATTTACAAAAGACTCTTCTAAATAGTAGCTTTTGTGCTTTACAGATTATTTAACATACTGGCTGGGCGAGTGGGTATAGACAGTACAGAGAACTAAGTAAAATGTTAGGTGACACGGTCAATTGAAGATTATTTAGAAATGGAGATAATAAATGCTGACTTAAGCAGCTAAATTTGGGGATAATATGTTAGGCAGTAATAAAGAATTAATACAACGAATCTGCACATTTGCAATTAGCCTATGTGATAACTTAGGTCGCAATGATGGCCCAGAGTAGGAAGAGGCATGAGGACTCTTCTCTTGTCATTTAATTATTGCTTGATCAAAGCAGTGCCTTATAAGGTATATAAATTTTTTCTACTGAATTTTTCATTTGAAAAATGTTATATGCTTATTCTAGAAAATTTAGAAAATACATAAAATAGAAGGAAAAATTTGTTTTTATTGTTCAGAGAAATTTATTTTATGATTGTATTACATTTCCTCCCAGTCTTTTTCCCCTATGCATTACTTTTGTTTGTTTCACATTCTGCTTTACTTACGTATAAGAATACCCATTTTATTATAACATCCTCAAAAATATCATTCTTAATGACTGCATCATATTCTATAAGTGAATGCATCATGGTGTGCTTAATCTTCTATTGTCAAACAGCTAGGGGTTTTTTACTCAAACTTTTAGCCATGAAAAGCTTCATGCATAATGCTTTTTCTGTACTTAGGGTGGTAGGAGAACTACTGGGTTATAAGATAAGAACACATTAAGGACCCTGATACCTTGATGGCCAAATTCTTCTCTAAAGGGACTGTACAATTTGAACTCCCAGGGGAGGCTTATTGCTTGGAAAAGAAATGTTAAGCAGAGTCCCTAATAGAGGGCATCCTAGGTTAGGCAGGAAGAGATGCCCATGTGAAACAGCAATTTCACTCAACTGTGGGAGCCCCCTCCCCACTCTGCCTCTCCTTCCTGTTGCCACTCTTTGTAGGGACCTTTTGGGTAGAAGAAGAAATGCGTGGTATTTATCGGAAGAGCTTTAGTTATTAATGGTTTCCAGATTGACCATATCTCGATAAATGAACTTAAAAGTTAGTGAAGGAAGCTCTTACCTCTGTGATATTCCGGATTCACATTTTCGTAGATTGGAAACAGGGGGTTTTCTTGTTCACTCCGTAGCTTCCTGGCTCTGAGGACATCTCTTACACACTGATGTAAATATACGTACTGACACTGCGGAAAAGCAGCAAACATGTCAGGGGAGGGCTTGCTCTCAAGCATAAGAAAAATTAGAATCTTTGACAAACATCAGCAATGATGGAATGCCATACACAGTTGGCCCTTAAACAACACGTGTTTAAACTGCACGGGCCACTTACTTGCAGATATTTTTCCAGTAAAAGTTACACCAGTGGTGCCCCTGTGTCTCCCGCCTCCACTTCCACCTCCTCGGCCTCTTCTGCCTCTGCCACCCTGAGACAGCAAGACCAACTCCCTTTACGATGACCCACTTCCATTAATGAGTAGTAAATATGTTTTTTCTTCCTTATGATTTTCTTAATATTTTCTTTTCTCTAGTTTACTTTATTGTAAGAACACAGTATATAAGACATATAACATACAAAATATGTATTAATCAACTGTGTTCTCAGTGAGGCTTCCTGTCAACAGTAGGCTATTAGTAGTTAAGTTTTTGGGGAGTCAAAAGTTATATGCAGATTTCTGACTGTGTGGGGATTGCCAACCCCCTACACCGACCCCTGCATTGTTGAGGGGTCAACTGTAGTCAGAAAATTTCTTGACCATCACTTCACTAATTGTCTCTGGTACTTAAAAGAGTGACTGCTTTGTATTCCCACTGAAAAGAGAATAATGGTAATTGGCAGAGAGGTGCCGTTTATTCATTTTTTAACAAGCATGCGTATGTACACAGTATGTTCTGTGAGTGCCTAGAACTATGTCTAGCACATAGTAGGTCCTTCACAATGAAAAAGATGAATAAATGCCTAACACTGTGCTAATTATGTGCTTTACATAAATTATCTCATTCAATGATTTCAACAGCCTTGTGAAGTAGATATAATTATCAGCATAAATTAAGACTCAGAAGTTAAGTAACTTCTCCAAGGTCACATAGCTAAGAAATGGGGCCCCAGAATTTGATCCTTGGGAGTGGGACCTCAGAGTTCATGTCATTTTTACTAAACCAGTTTTCTTAGGCAAATCCCAATTTCATTGCATTACTGAATGAGAAAATCATTTTTCTGTTTTGTTCCCTTTACTTTGGGAATACAGTGAGAAAAAGGAGGTGTGTACAGTAAACCCCACTGGACTGTTAGTTCTTTGAATGCACGGTCAGGGTCTTATCCGTCTCTGTTGTTCCAGCATCCAAGTCTGGCACATGGAAGAATCTCAGAGAGGTTGGCTGACTGCAGAGAACTACATGGGGTTGCACAGTGAGGACAGACCTACCTGTCAACTATTTGGGTATTAACTACTTTTGAAATATAAACACATATAGAAGACTCAGTGCCTTGGTGGCCATAAAGACACCACAAAGACCTTCACTGACAATGGTGTCTCAGCCACAGGCAGCCAAACTTGTGCACTGGGCCCCCTTCCTTATCCCCGCCTGAGCTCTCTCATAAGGGAATGGATGTCTGTGGAACCTCAGGGCTTGGCTGTGGGCTCTCCTTAACGATACAGCAACTGCTCAGCGCCCAGGGAGGGAGTGAGGAGGCTGGGAGGGGAGCAGACACCACGTGAGGGGGACTGTGCTCTCATGCAGCCTCCAGCTGCCCTAGGCTCAATCACGAGGCTTCCTGAGATCTCAGTTTCCCCATCTATCAGACAAGGAGGCCAAGGTCTCTTCTACAGCGAAATCCTTTGTCCATTAAAGGGTACAAGACTTTATGTTGATGTCAGTTGTATAAAAAATATTTCTGGACCTCGTGTTCAAGGCCATCAGTGTGGTCAGCCTTAGAATAAGTATTTTAAGAGTTTGAGATACAAAGTAGAACTATAAGCTCTTCCCTCACTAACAATCTTTCAAAGTGGATAAGTACTTATTTTTATGGGTTGGCACAAGGCATTGTCCCTGATTGGAAGCTTGCCTGGTCATCTACCCATGGGACTTTATAAGGTAGGTCTGGTATAATCAATAGATGGGGACATTTTAAACAACCAAATCAATCATAAATGAGGCCTGCAATAATATTAATAACTATTCTCTGCTTCTCTGCTCACAGACCTTGCTCATTTGTTATGAGAGTTTTATTCTATCTCAACCTTGAAAATTTGAGGAGGGTATTATCCTGAGAACAGTTAATAATATAGAGCAATCTCTTTTTGCCATCTTAAAAGTGATCCACCAAATAATAGAGTGGCACCCACTGTTTTCTCCCACCCATAATTCATATTTTCAGTTCTACTGGGATATTAAACTACTTTGGGGCCTCAGAGGTAAGCTGTGAATGAACCCTAGTACATCTGTGCTATGGCCTATTAATAAATTCTTCAACAATGATCCACCATGGGGTTTGAAACTAGTTAATACCCATTAACTTGCCTTGTCTTAAATATAAATTTGTCTTTTCCCCATAGAATATCCTTCTGAAAATGACTACTACTAAAACTATCAGATTGTTAATGTGCTTCTCACTTTATTCTTAATGAAAAGTAGAATGTCTAATATATGAACCTCAGATCATAAAATATCATTTTTTTTTAATGGTGAGGGCTTGGCTTGGTGTTAACACATTCAGTTCCATTCAATTTCATCAATATTTGTAGTATTAGATAGTATTTATATAATAGTATTATAGCTTTTCATGATCCCTGAGTGCATAGTTTAGCAGAAGGGCAAATGTGAACAAATAACTATAAGATGATAAAAGTCAGAATTATGTGTAAAGCTTCCTATGGAAGAAGAAGTCATTAAATTGACTTTTAGTGGAGAAAAGTATCAAGCTAGAGAGATAAGGTGACATTTGTAAGAATTTGAGCAAAGAAGTAGGGCAAAATAACATGAAATTGCACATATTCTAGAAACTGTGAGAAGTCTGGTAGATGAAATGTAGATTGTATGGGTTATAGGAAACCTCCAGAACAATCTCCCAAATGGAACCTGAGATCCTTAGTCCTACGACATCGCAGTGTTTCGTTCTCATGAGAAGCAGATGAGATTGACAGACTGGGACTATTGTCTGTTTTTCTTTAGAATAAGTTATTTCTCCCTAAGTGTCTCTCTCAGAGTCAGGCTGCAAATGTGCCCCAAAGCAGGCTAAAAGAAGGAGGGACACACCTGCAAATCCCCTGACTAGTGCCTTTTTGTTTAGAAATCCTTGCTTTTTGATATATTTATAAAAAATTATGAAGACCTGAATCCCTTTGTATACCAAATATAGAAGAAAGTTGGAGTCAACTACCACCATGGACCCAGAAAAATAATACAAGGGGTTAGAATGTCCTTCCTCTTTTGCTGGAAGTTACCCACAGGGGTTCAGCTGTGGATTATACCACTTTGCACCCACTGCCATTACAAAAGGAGCCCTGCCAACTCTGGGGCCAGGGATTCAGAGCCTGTAGAAGCAGCCCAATTTTGGCAGAGGCTAAATCAAGACAGATGATATCTGGCTATTGTTTGGGATTTTGTTTAATCAGAAAAAAGGGAAAGACAAAGTTTCTATCTTACTGCAATGTTTATTTCATTATGATAGAAAGAATAAAAGTTGATTCTGGCCCAGGGAAGGAAAGCTTCCTTAATTTTGGCAGACTCTAAAACAGTAGTGGTGGGTAGTATTATGACATGAAACTGGAGAAGTTAAGTTGGGCCAGGTTATGAAGAGCCTTATGCACAAGGATGAGAGTTTGAACTTCACTTTACGAGCAATGGTGACCTTTCCAAGATTTTTATGCAGGGAGGCGACATGGTCAGCCAGGGAACTTTGATGATGCAAGTGGTGATGAAAAATCATTAGGACAGAAACCAACCAGGAAGCTATGACAACAGGGCCAACAAGAGCTGATAAAGGGCCCAACAAGGGTAGTGGCAGTGGAGTGAGGGACTGGGACAAAGAGAAGGACATTGGGTAGGACTGACAGGAGTTCTTGAGTACTTGGATGTGGGAACTGCAGGTAAAGAAGGCAGCGTGGGCAAACACATGGATGCAATACTGTTCACTGAAACTGGAAGGTGCAAGGCCAGGAGTAGTGTTGTTTTTGTTGATGTTTTTTAAAAGAAAGCTAACAAGTTCAGTTTTGTGCTTTTTGGGTTTGAGATGACTGCAAGGCTTTCAGGTGGAATTGTCTGGTAGGCAGGTACTTAGGTGAATGCTGGGGAAGCAGGATTATGTTTGGGAAACATAAGCATGTATGTTTCTTGGAACCATGGGCATGGAGGACATCACAAAGAATGAAGATTGAGAGAAAGAAGAGCAGTGCCTTGAGGACAGAACCGTTGGGAACTCAAACATTGAGAAGGCAAGCTGAGGAACAAAGCCACAGAATCCTCAGAAAGGTAGGGGGAGAAGGAGAAGAGAATAGGGAAAAGGAGTTATTTCTAAGGAGAAGGAGGAAGAGCTTTGGCACATTGTGTTACCTCTGGTCTGAAAGTCAGCCAATGGTATTTATAATAGAGTTCCTGCTCTTTGCCAAAAATGCATCTCCAGAGTTTTGGGCAGGTGTATGGAAGTGATACATGGCCCAAGAAGCCTCTTTGACAATTACTAGAGAGCCTGAAAACACATGCACACGCACACGCACACACACGTGCGCGCGCACACACACACACACACACACACACACACACACACGGCTCAATATTATTTATATTGCCATAACCTCCTCTTCCTCAACTTACAAATTAAGTGTGGTTGGAGTTTGTGGAAGTGACAATACACTAATAATGAAACATTAATGCTGATTTTTAGCAACATAATTGTAGGATATTTGTTCATTCATTTGACAGATTAAAAAATATTGAGGCTATAGAGAAGGAAAACACGTTCCTACCCTCTAAGAACTCAGAGTCTTGAGGAGAAAGCTGCAGGATGACCATTATGATACAGGGTGTTATAATTGTACAACCCTTAATGAGGTAGCAGAGCTAGACAGCAGTCATCAATGGCTGCTAAAAATCATTAGGTGAAAAGCTGTTGAGGATAATGGCTGGCTCAGGCTGCTGCCTCCTGAACCCACTGTCAGTTTCATCAGCACTGAGAGAGAGACACAGACCTGATGACCTGCCTCCTGAAGTGATGCAACAGGAAGT
Organism: Lemur catta; assembly: GCF_020740605.2. Lineage (NCBI taxonomy): Eukaryota > Metazoa > Chordata > Mammalia > Primates > Lemuridae > Lemur > Lemur catta. Next base: position 42,895,799 of record NC_059133.1, on the reverse strand, counting down.
ACTCGGCACCACCGAGAGGATTGTGGTGGCAGAAGCAACCCGAGTTTAATCAAGCCTCTGGATCTAACGACCAGCTGACAAAAACCACGGGGAATAGAGGAATACATTACCGCCATGAATGCAATCAGCCACTTCCAGAATGTGGGAAAATCTATGGAACAAATGAACTGGTTTCTTTAACAAATAAATGGCATGGAAAACAAATGGAAGGGAGGGTGATTATAGGTTAAAAGATATTTAAGAGATATTTCAGCCAATGAAATGTGTGAATTTTGGGTTCTAATGAAAACCAACTACAGTTTTTTATAAAAAGTAATTTTGGGAGATAATTGGGGATATTTAAGTGCTGGCTAGATATTAGATGATATTTGGGAATTATGGTTAAAATTATTAGATGTGATAATGGTACGTACTGTGGTCATAATTTTAAAAAGATTTCTTATCTCTAAAAAACATTTATATATATACACACACACACACACACATATATATGTATGCATTTAAGAATGAAATAAGGCATTAATAGGATTTGCTTTAAAATATTCCCATGAGGTCATGGGGTGGGGAACAGTGTATATGGGATATAGTTGGGAAAAAAACACAGAATACTGATAATTGTAGAAGCTGGGGTCTGGGTACAGGGAAACTCATTATACTGTTTTCCCTAGTTCTCTGTATTTTTAAACAATTTCATAATAAAACATTCAAAATACGGTGGGATAATTGCTATAATGAAAGTCCTCCCAGCCCAGGACAATGGTGATGGGAGAGGATCCTAGGTGTGGACGCTGCCTGCAGGAGGCAGTGACACTATTGTTTTGCCAAATGTGCCACAGAGTGGGAATTCTGTAGGATATTAGTATTGCTGCACAAGGAAAGAATTCAGGGGTCAAGGTGATTTTGGGAATAGCGGGTTCAGCAAAGCTCAAAGGGAGCCTTTGATGCAGGATTCCCCCTTTTTGAGGAGCATTGCTGTGGCTGCAGTCACGTGTACTGTGACTGTAAGAGGGGAAGGTGGAATTTTTCACTTTTTCAAACATGGGAATTTTTTTTTTTTTTTATACAGAGTATTTTGCCGAATTACTTGGGGAAAAACTTGGAAAACACAAGGGTAAGAGAACTTGAGCGTCGGAAGCCATTTAGGCAGGGGAGTGAATGAGATGCTTGGTCTCTGCAGGGGAACCAGATCTGTCCCTCAGGCTGTGGGGCAGTCGGCCTGATACTCAAGGGGCTGGGATTCTGTCAGTGTCCAAGCCAGCTCAGCCACTTCATGGCTGTGCGCTTTGTGCAAAGCCCTTTAGCCTCTAGAAATGGAATATAATACTTCTTACCTGGATATTGTGAAAATGCAATGAGATACTATGTTCAGAAATGCCCTGAAGATGTCAAAGGGCTGTACAAATGGAAGCATTGAGCCTTCACAATCAACATATGCTCTCTTGGTATTTCCAGAAATGAGGGTGCAGGTATGGAGAGCTTGGGGAGAGAAGAGATTGGAATCTTCTTCCTCCTTACTAATTGAGATGCTGGTGCTCCTTCACCAGCTTATATTAGAGTGATCTCTAAGATGGACTGGCCTGACCATTCCCCCATGTGAAATTCAAAAAAAAAAATTCATCTTTCTTCCTACCCACCTAAATTAATTCTTTCCTGAACTGAGCAACTAGCTCAGTAGAGACAAGGGCACACGTCACGCTAAAGGTCGCTGAGATTTGTTTTAAAATAGCAAGTCCTAAAAAATATCTGTATTCAGTTCTCTCTTTTTCTTCCTAATGTGTCATGGTTATTTCTCCTTGTCAGATTAAAGTCTGGGACATTTTGTTGTTGTTTTGGGGGGTTGGGGGTAAGTGGAGGGTGGTCTGTGTCCTTCAGCCTGTAACCCTTACCTCAGTCTGGACCATGTGAACCCTGTGAAGTCTTAGGTCGTGCACTGCTCCATAAATGTCCACAGAGTCTTTGGAGTCTAATTGCTGGAGGATTCGGTCCAAAGCAATGAAGGTTCCAGTCCTACCCACACCAGCACTAGAAGACATGGCAAAGAAAGATTGAGCCTTTTTACTAAATTTGCCTTTTAAGACTGCGTCCAGAGACTGCTACAATCTTTCTTTTCCCTTCCAAGTAATGGCAGAAGATAGGAATATTTCTTTCTCTCAATGTGCACTTTCTCTTAAAGAAATATAACCCCAGCCTTCTATCTCTTTCCCCTTCCTTTCTTTCCCTTTCCCCACCCCAACCCTGCCCTTGGTGTGTATAATTTCCATGCATGTTTTTATACTTTTCCTACATAATGTCAGTCCATAAACAATATATTTCCTTTATGTGTTTCAAAAATTTACTGAAATGGTGACATGTTATATGTATCCCTTTGCCAACTTTTCTGCTCAATATTGTGTTTTGAGATTTATCCATGTTGTTACAAGCAGATCTGATTTCTTTTAACTATTCTGTAGAGTTCATAAACCATCTATTCCCTACAGTAGATGACAATACAATAATGATGAGATCATTTTTGCTTTTCTCTATTAAAAAATTGGTTGCAATGAACATAATTGTGCAATGTATGGAGATGTCTCAGGGGTTGACACCTGAAAGCAGAACTGCTGGGTTGGTCATCGGGTATGAACACCTTCAACTTCACTAGGGATTGCCAAATTGTTCCCCAAAGTGGTTTTGTTCTCTGGGGATTTTTGATGCACACATTTATAAGATGAAGAACCAGTTCTCCAGTGGTCCTGGGCAACGAAGCCTGCCATTTTTCAGAAAGCAGGAAGCTCTTGAGTGCCTGCCTCACCTTCCTGTTGGAAGTGTCAGGGTTCCAATGACATATGAAAGCGGGGCTCCCAGGGCGCTGGGCTGATTGGGAAGACACGAGTGCACTTGACATTTTCCTTACTGTAGCAGTTCCTTGCTCCTTATTTATCAGTGCCATTCAGTTAGGGCTATCAAAGCGTTGCTGCAAACACTAATTAGCTAAATACCAGGCTCCCCAGAGAGAGGATCGCTTGTTAGGTTGATTTTATGGACAGACTGTCTGAAGCAAAGAGAAATCAGGAGAGACGAGAAATTTAAAGGAAAAATTGGGTGCTATATGTGGCAAGTGCTATGCTGTGGTTTGGATGTTTGTGTCTCCTCCAAAATTCATATTGAAACTTAATCCCCAATGGAACAGCATTAAGAAGTGGGCCTTTGGGAGGTAATTAGGCAGAGCCCTCGTGGATAGGATTAGTACCTTATCAAAGGGCTGGAAGGAACTCGCTAGGTCCTTTTGCCCTTCCATACCTTCTTCCATGTGAGGACACAGCCTTTGTCCCCTCTGGACAATGCAGCAATACGGCACCATGTTGGAAGCAGAGACCAGGCCCTTGATAAACACCGAACCTGCTGGTGCCTTGATCTAGACTTCCCAGATCCCAGAAGGATGAGAAGTAAATTTCTATTGTTTTACAAATGACCTAATCTGTGGCATGGCACAATACTGGATTTGGAGGGAAGTCTAGGGCAGGGACCTCAAAGGATGGGTAGGGCTTGTGTAGAGGGGGAGAGAGACAAAGCCATTCCGAGGACTAAGAATGGCCAGAGGCAAGAATGAGCCTGTGCATTCACCTTCCGGAGGTGAGTTATCGGGAACTTGGATGGAAGGTGAGCCTACGGGGCCCATGATGGAGGGCATGGGAGTCACAGCAGGACTTTGCATTTTGGATAGTAAGAAAAGGAACAAGAGGAGAAAGAAGGCTGCAGGCTGAGCGTGAGAGAGAGGTGGGAAGGGAAGAAAGTAGAAAAAGAGAAGTCAGTGAAGAGGGGGGAAGCCGGCAGGGGAAGGGGAGGAGTGTAATAAAGTCCCCTGGGGTTGAAGCAGGCTGGTTGGCTCAGATAAACTCTCCGCCGGCCAGATTCCCCTTGCTTATGCCTTTTTCCAGACTCCCGGGCACAGCCCCCGCATGTACGGCTGCCATTTCTTTGGCGCCGAGGCCACCACATACCTGCAGTGCACCACGGTGGGCCCAGCACCCGGGCTTCTGTTGATGTAGTCCCTGACGGTTCTCACAAACTGGATCAGGGACTGGGTGGTCTCTGGGACTCCATGGTCTGGCCACACCGTGTAGTGAAAGTGGCGGATGAGTCTGTGTGCATCAAGCTGTTCTTCCTGCAAGAGCAGAGAACAGGACAGTAAGAGGAACCGCCCAAGGCAAGCCTTCAGATCCGACAACTGTGTCCCGCAGGAATTCCTACAGGCTGAAGCTGCAGGAGAAGAACCAGCTAAAACGGGGTTCACACACGCCCTTCATCTTTCCAAGCTAGGCTGTTGAATGAAGTCAAGCAAACCAACGTACGCTGCATATCTTAAACTCCCGGATGGTCCACTCGGGCAGCACGGACTCGGAGAGCATCTGCAGGATGAGGTCCCCGTAGTAGAGGGAATCCTGGTCTGCTGGCCAGTAATGGTCACACTTTACCTAGAAGAAGACAAACAAAAAAAGGTGAGTCCAGAAACGTGACTCCTTTGTGAACTTGGACTCTCCCTCCTCAAAATACCTTCCTGAGTTAGGAATCCAGGTCAGCTGCTAAAGCAATTTGAGCATCTACTTTTTATTAACATTAACCTGCTCGTGGCTAGTGCTGAAGCTGAGCGGCTGTGGGGAGTGAAGCAGAGACTCTGCGCAAGGCGCACCCACACGCCCCAACCTCTGCATTCACTCACTTTTTAGGCACGGTGATACATGGCTTGAGCTTTTTTTTTTTTTTAAATTAATTTCCTTAGTTCCACTAGCAAATAAACCATGGCTTACAATTTATAATTTTTTTTTTTTTTCTGAAGAAAGATCTAGCTGGACATAGGAAGGCACTGTCTTTCTGGCTCTGCTTTGTTCATATTTTTATGTCACTGCCAAGAGATCTTTGAGGAATCAGAATGTTTAGCTAAGCTCGCCTTTACATGTACAAAGACAGGAGAAAGAAGATTGTGAGCATGTATTTATTGAGCACAGATACTGAGCTCTTTAAGTATAATGTCTTTTAATCCTCAAAGTAACCATATAAAGTAAGGATTATAATTGCATTCCAAAAGGTTGGCTTAATTTGTCTAGATAATTATTTTACTTTGCATCTGCCGACACAGCCTAAAACTCGCTTCTTTCTTGAGAGCAGGGGCAGGTGCAGTGACTCTGGCAGGGTCTCTCTGTGGCCATACACTGAAGGATGAAGCACGCAAGTGGCCAGGTAATCTTTCTGTGTAATGGGCACTGCGGATAATCCCAGTCCTCAAAGGTAAATAGCTTTGACTGAAACTTGAGACCCAGAATCAGAATCAGGCATCACCTGGATGGATTTACTATTAGAACTTTTCGAACTGAGTAGCTTAAGTCACTAACATGGTTCTCACATGATCTCTACTTGGTTTTGTGTGGTTTAACTGTGGATGGTGGGGCAGAATTCTATCCATGCAGTGGAAAGCAAAGCTTGGAAGTCAGGAAGGCTGTTTACTCACTCGGCCCTTCTCCACACACTGGGTCACCATGACAATATTGTGGACGTTTTGTTCCCACGCCATTTTCCAGAAGTCATCTTTGGTTCCAGGAAGCGGCCCCTGAGTGGCGATGTATTCTCTTCTGAAGTTGTTGCCCTGCAATGAATTTACAATATGGAGAGTCAGAAACAATGGACCTCTTCAGAACTGTAAACAAAGAGTTAGCTCTGCAGATTAGATGATTTGAAGGTCTCTGCCAGGATCCTGACTTGAGAAAAAGATACTAACACAAGTGTCAAGGCTCAGGAGCAGGAAGGACAAAGGCCAGAACATTGAACTATTGTTAAGAGCCACATTCCCTTTTATTAGACTGGGTCTATTCTAACCGGCTAATGGAGGACTCAGGCCATGATCTAGAAAACACTTCACCCTCGATTACGTGTGTGTGTGTGTGTGTGTGTGTGTTTGTGTGTGTGTGTGAGAGAGAGAGAGAGAGAGAGAGAGAGAGACTGTCTGAGGGACTGACTTTAAACAGGCTCTTTCCCTATTTAGTGTAGAAGAGTTTTAGTCATTTTGGAAAATCAACATTAGAATAATTTGGTAAGAGATGTCATGAAAAGGAAGCTTAATGAAAAAGAACCCACTGTTCATTGAGCACCCACGATCTAACGTGCAGTGGGTCACGACTTGCACAGATCTTATTTGATCCGAACCACAATTCTATGAGCTAGAATATCTTCACTCCCTCGTTCTGCTCTCCAGCAATAAGAACTGCTTGTAAACCTTGGTAGCAGCTCTTCCTCTCCTTGCCTCTGCTCAGGGTCTCTACATTATGTCACCCCCGCCCACCCAAACACTGCCTCCCATCTGACTAATCCTTATTTATCCTCGTCATGCCGCCTGCCTGCATCAGCCTTCCTTTATCTCTCTCTCTGCTGGTTGATCTTCTCCTCCTGGATGCTCCATGGCAAACTCCAGCCTCTCACTACACAGTGTGGTCCTCAAACTGGCAGCATTGGGATCACTCAGATGCTTGATCAGTCCAGAAATGCAGAGTCCCAGGGCCCACCTACGCCCTGCTCTGGATTAGAATCTGCATTTTAACAAGGCCCCCAGATAGTGCGATGTCTGTTAATGTTGGAGGAGCACTGCTCTAGCAGGTTTCTCCTGGTCTTGCCTTCTAATTTCCTGATACCCCAACTCTTTTGAGAGTTCCTGTAGGGTTGGATCGCATCTTATCTCTGTACACAGCCTAGTGTTCAACATACAATGGTGTTTATTGAGTGAAGGGATGATTGTTTGAGATAAATAGTATTATACTAAGTGTTTGGAAAGGGAGGCCCAAAAAGGTAATATAATTTTCCCAAGGTCACAGAGTCGACAAGGGGCAGAAGTGGGATTCAACCCTCGATCTGTTTGACCTTAAAGTTTTGTCCACTGTAGTGGCTGTAGGAAGGTGGCAAGATGCTAGCCAAACTCAGAGCCTCATCTTCCTTAGGGAACCCTGACCTTGGCCAAGGGCTGCAGAGAATAAATGACCTATGAAAATGCATCCAGGGCCCATTATAATTTTATGTGAGTACAGCCATTGTGAATAACAGGGCTTAGCAGTGATTGAATTGGATACCCCACGTTTTATGGCAATCAGACATGGTCTTCTGAAATCTACAAATGTTTCCAGACCTAAGAACAGTGGGAACAGACAGGAGGGCTGGCATGTCCAGTGTAGACACCCTTCAAAGCTTGATCCTGGCACTATGACCCAGTGGCTCACTTACAGGGATGTAGCTGGCATTGATGTAGTCCGAGCAAGGGTCATCGTCTACATTGGACAGCTTCACTCTCGAGGCATCATCTGGAAGGAAGTTATTGAGAGATTTGTCACTGAGTCTCAGGGTAAATTTTCTACAGTTTGTATTTGTGTACTGTGTAGCACACGATGTGCATTAGCTCTGATCCCCACAATGGCCCCACAGGGGAGGTGTTATCATCTCCGTTTTACAGATGAGGCCCACACAGGATGACTAGCTTGCCCCAGGTTGCACAGGTGGCTCATAAACAGTCAGACACAGGGGACAATGTGAAGCCCCACCCAGGCTTTCCTTTGTAACACTATAATATTTGCCTGATGGAGTGGCCAGCTCCCTTTCCCTGCTGGAAAAAATACAATCCAGAAAGACTACCTTCTGTTGCTTTGCTTAATGGGGTAAGGATAATTTAAATAAAAATTTCTGACTAAAGACTGTGTTAAGCAAACCCAGGTCAGCTTGATGGCAGAGCCCTTGCTGTTAACGCCATTACTGTTTTTAGCCTCCAAGGTGAAGCAGTAGGACCACAGGGGAAAATTTCAGCAGCATAAGAGGCCTCTCATAATCACAATTTAAACTGGTCATTCTCCCTCCAGAGGGAAGTGCAGAAACATACAAGTCGTTTCTTATTGAAGGCGTTCCGAACCTGAGATTGTCCATATCCAGCTATACTATATTTCTTTAGCCCCATTTTATTCCTGGAAAAGTGTAGAAATGGCTAGAGGAAGACAGTATTATAAATTTTGACACAAAACTTACAGGGCAATATATTGTTGTATCGATTTTTCCCTCTATTCTCCGGCAAGAGTGCAATGTCACACGCCTGGTTTCGACCCACATCTTTTAAGTCCTATTAGGTCAAAAAGAAGTTTGCAAATGGAGAATATGAAATAGAATAAGGCAAATCATACAGTCCTGGAGATAGATAAAAATATGTACACTAGCTACTGTTTATAGAATGCCTAGTGTTCGACATGCATTACCCTGATCCCCACAACAGCCCCACAAGGGAGGTGTTCTTATCACCATTTTACAGAGGAGGCTCAGACAGGGTAACTAACTTGCCCCAGGTCACACAGTGGCAAAGCTGGGAATCAAATCCAAAGCCTGGGTACTTTTCACCAACCCACGTCATTAACCAGCCAAGCAAATGGCCAGGCTGAAACACTGACAGCATTAGGTTTGCATTTGAGATTTGTTAGCTCTTCCTTACTATGGGATCCAGGTAGCACACGGTTTGCTGTGCTACTCTGGGGCTTGACCTGGCCTCTGAGATTAGGTGGTATATTGTGCAGGGAATGGTTTAGGCATAAAAGAGGGCGCAGCTGAGATCCTAAGCAGCATCCTAACTCCTGAGCCCCATCAGCCTCCGTCTCCAAAGTAAAGGTTAGGAGGGGAATTCTGCCAAGGACTAGGGGTGCTGGGGCTTCATTCTGTCTGAGTTGTACCTCGTATTCCTTGGACAGAAGGTAGTTGGAGTCAGCCTGCAGCTTCATGAAGTGCCCTTCGAACTGATTTACTTTTATTGGGCTGTCATTGAAAATGAAACAAAACAAAAATTACTCCAGCAAAGGGAAAATGCTGTAACCAGTCTGAGTCATATTTCAAAGGCAGATAATATAGTAATTAATGAGTTTTCTCTCTTACCAAGAAGTTTTCCGATTACTGTGAAGGAAAACCAAAAGAAGAGGAAAGACCTCATTAGCAAATCTCATACGATACCATCTTTCAATAACCTATAGGAAGGTGAATGTGGTGCTTACCCTTTCTGGCCCAGGTTTAAGTGGACAGATAATGGCCGATCCCTACGTATGCTCAGGCGGGCAGAGGGCCTTTCTCGACCATGGCTGAAACGTAAGGGAGAGGATTTTTATTCTGATTATGATACTTGGCTTGAACAAATTTTTCCATTTATGGTAAGGCTGTGCATGTTTGTGGAAATTGGATTTTTCAGTATTCATGTAGATTTGCACTCAGCCAACATCTCTTTGGGGGAGGGAAAGGAAAGAGCATAAAGAAGATCTTTCCCACTCAGAAACGGATCTCTGCAATAACTAAAGATTTGTCTTCTGGTTTTTGGCTACAGGTTATAATCACTTCCCACATTCTCAATAAAATTTTCCTTAAAAAAAAAAAACCCACAAGAGTGAACCAGACACGACTGCAGGAGAGAAGACAATGTGCCAAATAAAAAAAAATTTACTAAGAGAAGAAGGCAAAGCATTGGGGCCACATGCTATTTGGTTTTTTTAGGTCTTTTCTTAAATTAGGATGGCAGATAGGAGCCACAGAATGGTGATGTCACCCATACTTTTCAGGATATTTCAGAAAAGCACTTGGGCACACAATTTGCAAACATCTCTGTCTTCATTAGAATGTGAACCACACCAAAATGTTTTTTTCCTGTGCAAAAGGACTCTTCTTTTTTTTGTCTTTTTTGAGACAGGGTCTTGCTATGTTTCCTAGGCTGGTCTTGAACTCCTGGGCTCAAGTGATCCCTCCACCCCTGCCTCCTGAGTAGCTGGAACTACAGGCATGTGCCATCGCATCTGGTTTCATGTTTAAGTAAAGCTACAGATGGTCTCTCAGTTATTTGGTATGGGCCAAATTCATCAATGGTATATAAAGGAACTGAAAAAGAGTGACTCATGGTTTTAGAATTTGGCTTTTATTTTTATAGGAAAACACTGATGATTTAACCTGGGGAAATTGAATTATTTTCCCTTCTTACTTTTCAGGCTAAAGGGCATTTTCAATTTCATCTTTACAGCGGTGGGCTCAATCACCAAAGGGATCTTTGTACTTACCTCGTTTTCTTCCTGCAGATGAATAAGGCAACACCAGCCACCAGCATGCCAATTAAAAACAGACCGGCACTCACACCTTCAATAACTCCAAGGAAGGGCTCTACAATAATCCGGATGGAAACAACAAACCCAGGTGGGAAAGTTAGTGTGAGGGAACCAGTAAAGGAGCTACTGAGGCCGTAGCTCCCAAGTGATGTTATTACAAACAGAATTCAAGCGAAGCCCCCAGTGAGACATTTACTTTCCAAAGGCTACGCGTATGCAGCTGAGAAGATGAAATACTGGCTGCCACCCTGTAATGGTCAGGCCGGACATGACTGTCTACTTTGGAAGTTAATAGTGTATAACTCATAAAGGAATTTTGGACTTTGTTTGTAAAGCTTGGGCCACCCGAGATAAAGGCCAGAGTTTGCCAACAATATAAAAATGTGATTTCATGTATATAAAACATATTACATAGCATCCGGGGCTTCGGCAAATCCACTGAATTGCGAGTTATTTTAACAAAATCTCATTTTTATTATCTGGTATGATACTGCCACTGGGAGTTTATGAACAGGTAATGAAGCCTTATTGGTTTTTTTTTAACAGCTTTATTGAAATATAATTCACATACCATACAATTCACCCATTTAAGTTGTAGAATTCAATGGTTTTTAGTATAGTCACAGAGTTTTGCAGTTCTCACTACAATCAATTTTATAACATTTTTATTACCCCCAAAACAGACCTCATACCTATTAGCAATCACTCCCCATTCCTCCCTCTCTTCAACCCCTGCAACCACTAATCTACTTTCTGTGTCTATGGATTTGCCTGTTCTGGACATTTCATATAAATTGTGTCATAAATACATGGCCTTTTGTGATTGGCTCCTTTCACTTAGCATGTTTTCAAGGTTCATTGTTGTTATAGTATATATCAATAGTTCATTCCTTTTTATAGCCGAATAATAGTCCACTGTAGGGAGATATCACATTTTGCTTACCCATTCATCCAGTGATGGACATTTGGATTGTTTCTACTTTTTACCTGTCATGAACAATGCTGCTATGAATGTTCATGTACAAGGTTTTGTGTGGACATGTTCTCATTTCTCTTAGGCATATACTTAGACAAGTGGAATTGCTGGGTCATATCATAACTCTAGGTTTAACATTTTGAGGAATTGCAAAACTGTTCTCCAAAGCAGCTATACCATTTATATCTCCACAAGCAATGTATGAAGGTTCCAATTTCCCCATATCCACTTGTTATTGTCCTTTTAATGGTAGCCATTCCAGTGGATGTGAGGTGGTATCTTCCTGTGGTTTTGATTTGTATTTCTCTAATGACTAATGATGGTGAACATCTTTTCATATGCTTATTGGCCAATTATACACATCTTTGGAAAAATGTCTATTCAGATCCTTTGTCTATTTTATGATTCTGTTGTCTTTTTATTATTGAATTGTAAGGTACAAATTCTTTATATATTCTGAATAGTCAGCCTTCATAAGATATACAATTTGTAAAGATTTTCTCCCATTTTGTATTTTGTCTTTTCACTTTCTTGATTGTGTCCTTTGAAGCACAAACATTTTAAATTTATCTGTTTTTCTTTTTATTGCGTATGCTTTTGGTGCCATATCAAAAAAACTACTTCTGAAACCAAGGTCTCAAAGATTTACTCCTATATTTTCCTTTAAAAGTGTTACTGTTTTACCTCTTATATTTAGGTCTATGGAGTAGCCCATTTTTGAAGTTGTATTTTAAGGCCTTGGGTTTGTTTATTTCATGTTGCTTTTTAAGACATCAAATCAACACACTCATCTTTTTTTAAATGTGGCTAACATTGAAAAATATATATATGTTTGCTGTATTCCTTTACTGGACTACATACAATTTTTGTTATATAACAATATTCACATAGTAAAGAATTGTGTTTACAAAATCCCCACTAAACATTAAATTATAAGCAAAGACATCTAAATCTTCTTAACTGTGTTCTGATCTCTCTTTGGTTTGAAAAGTGGAATATTATCCCCATATTTGGCATAAATAGATTGAAATGCTTGTGAGGCTGAGTCATCTTTTGTCTTGCAGCACGAGAGCCAGTTTTAGCTATGAAGAAGAACTTTCCCAGACCTAGAGGTCAAGCACTGTAGAGCACTGGCTACAGGGAAAGGCTGGGCACACAATGGTGTTGAGAAAGAAGGTGATGAAAATGATGCTATTCTTAGCATGATGGGAATATTCAGACAGTGCAGTGAGAAATTGTATGCTCAGGCAGAAAGTGCCAGAAAAGTGTACCATCTTGGCCAAGTTACTTAACCTCTGGGTGCCGCAGGTCCTCACCTTTATAGTGCAGATGATAATAGCATCTTCCTCAAAAGGTCGTAGTGAGGCCTGGGTGAGTTATTCTACGTAAAATGCTTAAAACTGTACTTCCATAGAGAGGGTGACCAGTAAACATTAGCTACTCAGACTTGCCCTCTAAGGCACTAGAGAAGTTTTTTTCATAAATTTTTATGTACAGCCTTTTAAATTAACATTTTTAATAATGTAAAGACAACAAATAATAAGCAAAAAGAAGAAAAATCACCTATGATTCCACTACTTTGAGATACTCATCATTTATACTTTGGTGTTTTAATACTTGCTAATCTGTTTTTCCCTATGTGATTCTATGTTTATACATACATATATTCTCACTTATAACTGAAAGCCTTTTGTACCAACTTACATTTTGGCCTGTGAAAGCTTTTGTTTTTAATGTTTTCCACTCACTGTTTAAAAAATAATTCATTTTTAATAGAAAAAAATCTTGTACTTCAACCTTCTTTCCTTCTTTTAAATTTTCTTTTCTTTTTTTTCTTAGTCCTTTATAGCAACATTCCACTGAATCCACCTTCTTTTCTAGATTAATCCCTTTTCAGTCTTTGCTTTACAGAAATTGTGCAATCCCTCTAATCTGCATCAATCCATGATCATATAAAGATTAAGTTCTAAGTGAAAATAAACATCCTCCCCACCATCAGCCAAATCACCAGATATCCTCCCCGACAGAGGTCCTTGTAGGCGACATGGTAGTTGCCAGAAGATGTGGGTGGGTCAAAAGGATAGCCTTACCTGACTCAGTCGTGATAGGCAAAGAGAAAAACGTGTCTGAATAGAGTGGCTTTGTGAATTCCTTCAGGTCCTCATCAAACAGCTGTGTAAAAGCCCGAATGCTGATTCTGAAAAGAAAACCAATTTATTTAAATACCAATTAGTTGCTGAGCACAGTAGGATTGGCTGAAAAATATGTTCAAGGAGAAACAGGGTAGGCACCCCTTTCATGCCTAGCAGGGTAGGACATGAACTATGGAATCATACAGACCTGGCTTCATGCATTCATTTATTGATATATCCATCAAATATTTATTGAGCCCCTGCTGTGTACCAGTCCCTGTTCTAGGAGCTAGGGAGACTGTAAAAAATAAAACAAAGTCCTTACCATCCCAGAGGTTACATTCTCATAGAGGAAGTCAGACAATAAACACACAAATATGTCAGATGAGAGGTGTGTTATGAGAAAGCAAAGAGCAGGGCAAGGGAGAGGAAAGCACTGGGAATATGGCACGTGGGGCTGTTTTATTCAGCACGGTCAGTGAAGAGCTCCATGAAAAGAGGACACTTGCACAGAAGTCTGAGGAACGTGAGGGAGGGAGCCGGGCCTGCATTCCAGGTAGAGGGAATGCAGGTGCCAGGCTCTGCGGCTGGAGCACACCTGCAGTGTCTGAGGACCAGCAAGGAGACCAGCATGGTGGAAGCACAGTAAGGGAGTGGTTGGGGATGAGATCAGAGAGGTAGACAGGGCCAGACCCCAACAGACCCAGGAGGCCACGGTGACGACTGAGTGACATGGGAAGCCACTGGAGGGTATTCATCAGGATCACTCTGGCTGCTGCTGCACGGGGAATAGACAGAGGAGCCTGAGGTAGAAGAAGGGACACTGGTTGGAAGGGTATTGCAATGATCCAGGTGGGCTAGTGGTGAAGGTCATGAGAAATATTGGCTATTTCAAAGGAAGAGCTGCAGGATTTGCTGATGTAGAATATGAAAGAAAAGAGTGGAATCTAGGATGGCTCCATGTGTTCTGGCTGGGGAACAACTGGAAGAATGGAGGTGCCATTTACTAACACGAGGAATACATTGAGGGGTTTGGGAAGATCCAGAGTTCAGTTGTGAGAGCAGTTATTCTGAGATGCCTGTGAGAGCAGTCAAGTGGCTCAAATATCAATATTATTATTGTTGCTGCTATTTTGACTTACATACCTTTCCCCCTTTTTTGGCATTGTTTTCTAAACATTGTTTTATCTAAAAATTTTTTAATATCATACTTATTCTCATCAATAAGAAATGTTTATTAAAGGCCTCTTTTACATCTAATTGCTGAAGTTACAGAGATATAGGGTCATTACTCTTGAAAACTTGGAAAAGCAAAATATAAAGAAATAAGGTAAATAGTAAAATCAAAAAGCATTATACAATTGCAAATGAGGAATGCTGGAATTTGGAGGAAACTGTCTTTAAGGAGATGGGGTGGCTGGGAGCAGAGAGCTCAGTTAAGAGACTGCTGCAATATTCCAGGCCAAGGCCACGGGGCCTGCGCCCGGTGCAGAGGCAATGAAAATGGAAGGAAACCTGTGAGGAAGGACCAGGTGGGGCCCAGACTGTGGAGGAGCAGGGAGGGATCAAGGATGGGCCTAAGACTGAACTCAGGTCACTCAGGAGAACAATGGCATTGTTGGTAGAGATGGGGAGAGAGACTGGCAAAAGAGGCTGAGCTTTGCTTGGGAGGTACTGGATTTAGAATGACAGAGAGACATCGATTTAGAACTCTGCAGCTGACACTTGGAGGGACTCCAGTCACCTGGATAAGAGAGAGCTGTTGAGGTGACTGTCCATGTGTCCGCATGGGATAGTGCCTGAAGATCAGCCTGGTCCTAAATTCAATAGGCAAGCAAGATGCAGATACTGAAACACGGATTCGTAAGCTCTGCCTGAATGAAAAGCCCATGATCCGCATCATAGTCTCATGCTCTCTGCATGAGTCAGGCCCAGTCTGCAGGGCTGCGAGCAATTTCTGGGGATATATTTTAGGGAGGAATAGAGATCACTTGAGGTGAATGACTAGGACAATGACAGAGAAGACTTAAAGGCACCTGATAGCTGACTTCAGATTTAAGGAAGGCCTCTGTGGATGAGAGTAAACAGACATGATTATTTTTCTTATTGAAGGTAGAACTAGGCACAGTAGGCTGAAGTCAGAAGGAAGGAGGAGTTTAGGAATATAAAATTGTTTACTAACATCTAGAGTATGAGCTGCCTCATACATAGGTCATGAGCTCCCAGTCATTTGTGGGGGTGCAGGCTTGGGGGATGGGATTTAAGCAGAGGCTGGAGGAGAACCAGCTCCCAGGGAAGCTGTCAGAGGGTAACCCTGCACTGAGTTAAAGAGTGGCTTGGGAGACTTCTTGAGTTCCTTCTATCTTGAAGAGTCTCTGGCTGTAGGTTTACTGATAGAGCATTAGGCTTGGTTTATATGGGAAATCTTTTGCTAGTATTAATTTAAATTCTATGAAAGTAAATGGAAGACTCCTCTTTCCTTTTAAAAAAATCTACATTTGTTTAACCCAAAGGTATCTGGCCATGTCCCGTGACAATGCTGAAGCAGCACTAGGCCTGGGCAAATAGTTCTGATCTAACTCATGCCCAGGTCCAAGTGTAATCTTGTAAAATGAACACCAAGATGATATTGATCAACCACATCTATAATTTCCATCTCTAAAAGATCCTTTTTTCATCTCTAAAAGATCCTTTCCAAGTCAAAAGTTATGCTTCCAGGAATAATAGACTGTTGATGGAAGTATATTGTGAAATATCCACAAAGGGTAACAAGCAGTCACTGCATGTTAAATGACAAGGTAAGAAGTCAATGTGTTGCTAATTTATTATATATTTGAATATTGAAAGGAGTATCTCTGATGATAAGAGTTTCTTACATTTGTGTAGTGATTTATAAGTGCGGAAGGACTTTTTCCAACATGGTTCTATTTGTTCATCTTCAATCTCTCCAGTATAATAAGGGAGCTTATTATACTACTTTAGAGGTTTGGAACCTAAATCCTGGAATGATTCCATATTTTCTTGCCCAAGATCACAGAGAAAGCTGGTGAAAGAAAACTGAACTCCATATTTTCTGACTCTTAGTGCAGATCTCTTTCCCATAATTGCTCTTGGCTTAATTTCTGGTTAAAAGCAATGACTTCTGTTGGGCGGATGGCAAAAAGAGCCTGGGCTAGGAACCAGAGGATCTGAGCTCTAGCCCTCACTCTGTCATTAATTAGTTAAATGGTCCCTAAAGTTCTTTATGGTTCGGTTTCCTCAGCTGTAAAATAAAAACATCAGTAATAAACAACCTTGACATGTTCTGCTCTGAAATTCTAGGAATCACAGATGTAAACACAAAACACAAAATGGATGCAGATGAATAAGAACCTTCAGGAACACAGGAAGGAGATAATGACCTAGTATAGGCTTGGCTTAAAATTAATGGATCATGAGGAGCTCTGTCCTTACAACTCACTCCAAAAAATAAATACCACAACTACATTTTCTAGCCCGCACTGAGCACCCACCCACAATCCTGTCCCATGCTGTCATCCCGGTCTTATGTTCCCCAATCCTCCTTTTCACACACCCTTTGTTTGAAACTGGACTATTTGCTCTTCTCTAAACAATCTCTCTCCATACTCTGACTCCCACTATTCCCTCTTCCCTCCACACTGAATCTCCTCCTGTCCCTATCTCCACATTGCCAAGTCCTTTCGTATGTTTTAATACTCAGGTAAAATGAAACTCCCTTCAGGAAGCCTCTGAACATCCGAAGCACTTATTTTCATATAGCTCTTATGCCCATCAACATTTCTGCCTGTGTGTTTATAGACAGGTCTTCTTTCTCTTCCTGTGTCATAAGCTCCTCGAAGGCAGGGGCTCCCTCTTATTTACCTTTCTATCACCCACAACACCTGGCCCAGTACCTTACTCAGAGGAGGCGATAAAACATATATTGAACATATTATTATTGGCATGACCATAATATGAATAAGACACTATTTTAATGAACAGATATCTGACAGAATTATTTCCATTTTCAATGTGTCCAGAATCACAATTCTATAGCAGCAAGTTAGAGATCATGTGGTTTAATTTTCTTCATTTGAGGAAAATGAGGTCAGGAGAAGCTGACCACCTGACTGTGGTCACATTGCTATTCTATTTAGAATAAAAACAAAACCAGATCAGCACTTTCCTAACTTCCAAGCTGCCTCTCTCCATAATGATCTGCCCTTTCTCCTTCCATATGCAGCAATGCTAATAATACGTATGGATAATAGCAACCCAGCAATGAAAGGGAACACAGTACATTCGTTGACATAATAAACTTGCATATCAGTTAAGCCTAGCATTTCCCATTTCTCTTCAATCCTAATTTTTCTTTCTCCATGTTCTTTCTTGTGTGCCTATTCCCTTTGGAAAAAAGATGCCTGACAGCATCGAGGGTCACTGTGGTGATTATCGCCCTGAGACTGTAGAATTCTGACTAGTGAGCCGGGATTCAGCCATTGCCACACAAGAAGCTGCTGAGCGTGTGGCTCTCTCATGTGCTTTGAAAGGCTGTGCCTCCTCTTATCAAGCATCGTCTGCCTGGCATGCTTTTAACAGGACGGAACCAAACGTATATTGGAGAAAGATAGGAAATCTGTGTTCTGGAAAACAAATTTGTATGCCCTGAGTTGATTAAGCTATAACAAGAGTGTGTAACTTTCATAGAGCATCTCGGCTCATTCCCTTATTTGTTCATAAACATCTCACAAGCACCTCGGTTGTGTCAGGTACATGCCATATTGTTTCATAACCAATGACATGTCTGTGTCCCCTGTTAGACTGTGAGCTCTTGCAGTCTAGTGAAGAGGACAGGTAATTTGATAAAGGGTTAAAAGCCACTTATAAATGCAGTATTGGAGGGATACAGGGAGGGGGTGCTGTGAAACTGGAGCTGAGGGGGTGCCCGGCTGTGCAGCTGTGGGTTGACAGTTGGGGTGTGGGTCCGGTAGCTGGTTGAGCTGATATTTACTCCTTCTTGAAGTAAATGTCACTAGTAAGTTTGTGTGTGTTTACTCTGGAGATGCTGACTTTGCCTGGGAGGCAACAGCAAGCTTCTGCTGAGTCCTGAGCAGAGGCAGCTCTACAGATTCCTGCCAAAAGCGAGTCTTCTGTCTTAGCAAAACACCTGCTTGCCTTTGCTGATGCAAAGGAGGGGCTAAAAACTCTCTCTGTCTGATGCTATGTCATAGTTTCCTTTTGGAGCTGGTGGAAGAGTTTTGTCTACTGAGACCCAGGAGTGATACTCCAAATATGTGAGAATCAATGAGATCTCAGCGCGGACCAACCAGAATGGACACTGGTACATGGAGAACCTGATTGGCTGCCACAATGGCCTAGATACCAGCTCGTCCAACACCCAACAGAGAAGGTGCATCCTCTGCAAAAGTCGTACTCTCAGATGTCTATTGTCCAAGACAATAGCCTAGGTCCCTGTCTCCTGAGGATGCTGATTGGGGTGCTGTCTGCTTGTACCTGCTTTCTGAAATCGCAGAGCAGAGCAAGAGCACTACCAATTCCTGCGGCTGGGAGGGCCTGTTGGTGGCAGCAATGCTTCTGGGGCCAAAGCCAAAAGGCTGCTGGTTTACATCTGCCATCTCAGTGGGAAGAGAGTGTGCCCCATTCATTCAGGGGCCCTTTTCCTTCAAGAGTTCTGTCTGGACTATCTTTACAATGCCTTAGAAGGTAAATAAATAAGTATAATTCCAGTCCTCATTAAACGTGGTAGATATAACCTCCTATGGTTTGGGTCTCCCTAAACTCTGTCTTTCTATTAATATTTGGACATTTTCATAATAGTGAACATCGTAAATTATCTGACTCATATTGAAGAAGTTGTAGGAGAAAGAACAATCTGTTAAGATCCTTGCATTCTTCACATAAAGAATTGGAGCTTTTGTACAAGGCTGAAGGCTGTCTTTACACATTACCTGCTAATGGAGGCAGGAACCGAACTGTTATAAATTACCCAGTAATATATACAGTACTCTTGTAACATAGGTTATTAATCTATAGGAGCTCACATGCATCAGACGCTCAGACAGCAGAGCACCGAGTAATGTAGCACGTCCCTCCTAGCAAAATGATGGTAATACATCTAACCTGTAGGCAGTGTGTGGCTTCAGTGGTCCGTCACAGAATTTTTGCTGATTGGGATCGCATTTTCCACCGAGGCTCTCCATCTCTGCTCCAAGCTTAATATTAAAACTCTTGGAGTTGCTGTCAGGACTTTCAGCACATTTGCTGGCAAAATAATTGGTCTGATACACTCGAATGGAGGCATTGTGACTGTATTCCAGGTAGGAAGGGAGAGGATGCTGCTGTTCTGGCTTCAGCTCATCACTGCCTGGAAGAGAAAACCCACAGTTAAGGACAGTCTTTCTCGTGACTTGAGTGATTTCAGTGATGTCTAAGTGGTTTTACCCACTGTGTCTGGCCATCCCCAGAATACGGATTCTGGGATCTCAAAGGATGATGTGAAATTCTCCTAGTGAAATTAATTTTAATTCACTTTTTCTAAAATAAAAATAAATAAAGTATTATGTGTGTATATAAAATACACATCTATACCATCATTTTCGTAGGACATAAAATGAGGGTAAGTCATTGCATGAAACGATAACATGTCCTGCAACTCCAGAGAGTTGGACGACTCCCTGTTGTGAGAGTCAACCCACTTGACGAGCTCTCTACCTTGCCAATAACCACTGTAGTTGAGCTAATAAGGAAACCCCTATGACCTGGGAAATAGGGAAAAGATAAGAGAAATCATGTCACAGGCCAGAGCGGTCATCCCACAAGGCACGCTCCATGTGCCACGCCTGGGCTGATAATTGCTCTGCGTGTGGCTCTCTGTTATCTTGAGTACAGTTGAATCCTGGCTCCAATTTGGCCCCTCACTCAGAGCATGTCCCAGAACTCTTCCCCTATCTACCCACCCTGCTGTGTGTTTTGGCACTGCAAGCTAGTTTTGATGTTGGCTGGAGAAAAGCAAAAGTAGGAAGATAAATATTATAGAGATCAGATACCATTTACAATGAACTTCAAGGAGTGGTACTGTGGGGGTTCTTCATAGCATCCTGGACTCTTGTTTAATGAAATTTTCTCACAACAAGTGGGTCTTGGAAATATTATTTTGTTGGCAGTAGTTAAGAGGGAATGCTGCCTTCAGAATAAGCATATATGCTATAAATGACATTTATATGACGTGGGTTGTTATCTTAGCCCACCAAGGAACCACAGCCCATCTCCATGGACATCAGTAACGGAAACCCAACACAGCTGGAGAACACAAGGCTGTTTTCTGGGCTGTGACTTCTTTTTGGTCACTGCCTTGTATTCATGGAGTAAAACATTGTCTTCATTGTGGCCTAATTAAATCTAAAGTCTTTCCACAGTTCATCGATTTATCTTCAATTATGAGGTATGAGGAAATCTGGGATGCACCACTGACCCTTGAAACTATTTAATTAATAATTTAATAATTTAATTATTAGCTTTAGTACAATTAAACAAAATGTAAAAAGCACACAGACTGTTAGATACCCAGTGAGATTAAAATACCATTTAACCTAGAAATTGCTTCAGTGTTTGTCAGGTTTAAAGTTTCCCCCTTAATCACAAACGGGTCAAAATTATCAGGGATGCTTAAGAAACTCATGTGCAGCACCTTAAACAATTTTGAAAAATATAAGGAAGGTAAAGTATATTAATGCCATTCCAGGCACAAGCATGTCTTCTGGAGAAATAACACACAAAACCTCAATGGCAAATACATACATGGACATGTGTGCCCCAAACACAACATTCTTATTGGTGGTTTGACAAATGTTGACATAATAAGCTCTGAAGATCACATTCCGTGGTTAATGGAATGTTGTGATGACTACTACCCAGTATTTGCCCAGTCTGCAGGAATCAGGTAGACAGTAAATAATTTAGGAAACTGGAGAATAAAACATACTATTCAAAATTCATTAGAAAAAGGAGGAACAATTCTCGTGAACATCTTTTCCTTCTTTCAAGCTTTTGGTTATTTTTGTAAATTGGTAGGTGGTTTGCGAGTGTATGGTCAGTTGAGGTATTTGAGACAGGAATGGGTGGAGAGAGCTGAAGCATATTGCTGTTTAATGGCAGAACAAGAGAGTAGGAGACAAGATGGAATAAATAGCGAAGAGGATTGAACCAGTCAATATGCGCAATGCACTTCCAGTAACGCCTGGCACATAGTAAGGGCTCAATAGATGATGGTTATTGTTGTCATTGTCATTGCTATCATTATTATTTTCCCATTTAATAATTCAACCCATAGGATAATAGGCTTTATTGCCGATTTTTTGAGTCTTTGAGAAGTTTTTTGTTACATCTCTGTGTATCCAGCAGAGATCGAGCCAAATAATATTAAAAACTTGTCACAGAAAGAGTCCCCATGTGAACTGTGAGAACCAGTAGAGTTAACTCAGGACAACTTACCATCAGCCTCTCTCACCACCACCGTGAAGTATTTCACGGCTCCATTGGTGTCGCTGAACCAGCTGCAGTTGACCGTAAAGTTGATGGAAGATTTGCTAATTAGCACGTCCTTTTCATTCACACGGATGTGCGGAGGTGGAGGAGGGGGGCCTGGAAAAAGAGATGAGGAAGGAACCAAGAGGGGTCACAAACTCTGCTTTCACATGATAAACAACAGTTAGTGAAATGCAGAGCTCCACTCCTACATCAGACCGTATGTGTGTATGTGCACACACATGTGTGTATGTGTTTAACACTTGTAATCAAGAAACTCTCCTCCTCTCCTGAAGGAAAGCAGGCAGAGGAAGTGATTTGCTAGTGGCACATTAAACATAATGAAAGAGGCAGCTCTTCAGCAGGATTTCCTGAAGTTGTAGCATCAAATTGCTTAAAAGCTCCATTATAGCTCTAACTATATATCAGGCAAAGTGATGTGTTTAAATACTAACTCATCCAGTTACTTTAAGATCACTTAACTTGTTTGCTGGCAGGGTACTTTAGCCAGAGAAATGTTTTAATTTCTTGGAGTCTTTTAGGCCCTCCTTTCCAAGTGACAACCAGATGGGCTTATGCAAATGTGAACTGTATGCAAGTGAATAGTGGGGACAGGATGACAAAGAAAAGTGCAAAGCCCCCTCACCCTGAGTGAAAGGAAGCTCCAGGTGCACCTCTGGGGACACTTACGGTCTATCATTGTGATGGTGCTATCTTCAACCACCTCGCTGGTCATGCCGGCTGACTGTACCTTAATAGACACCAGGTACCTCTTATGGGGCACTAGCATCATGATGTTCAGCAGAGATTTTTCTTTCTCCAGCTTTCTGGAAAATTCAACTTCTTGGGTGTCCATTTTCCGGCATTCAATGCTATACCCGTCAAAGTCAGAATCAGGAGGGATCCAAGAACAGGCAATGGCTGTTGAGTTCTGAGGCCGGCAATGCAGGTTTTGTATCTTGTCTGGCTCTAAAGGAGAGAGAGGAGGAGACACATTTCAGAACTCTAGGAGACACATTGTTTTCCCCAGCTCTTTTGGGTCCAACTAGCTCTGGGATCTAAATAAATAGTTCTCAAAATTTACTTGGATTGTTTTTAGAGGAAAAAATTCTCATGGATCACCAAGGGAATTTCTGCCTGCCAGATCCCACTTTGAGAAGCATTAAAAGTTAAAATGCTGTCCCATTAGAAAATCATGAAGTGACAACATGATCAAAGAGGGCACTGAAATCAAGTGGCTGAAGTCAAAGAGAAGGTGAGGCAGAGTAGTGCTCTGATTTGGAATACAACTAACCTTCTGCTGACACATGCTTTGTTATAGGATTTCTTGTCCTAAAAAATCACAACATGGAAACACTTAGCATCTTAATTCTTGTTTCATACCAAGGAATACAAATGTCAGCTAAGTCGCAAAAGGTTATAACAAAAACATAATGGGAATACCAGAAGAAGAAAAAGAAGAAGAAAAGGAATAGGAGAAATATTTGAAACAATACTGACTAAGAATTTCCCACAAATTAATGTCAGGCACCAAATCACAGATCCAGGAAGCTCAAAAAAACAACAGGTAGAATATATGCCAAAAAACCCACTACACCTAGGCATATCATTTTCATACTACAGAAAATCAAACATAAATTCCTAAAAGAAGCCAGAGGGGGGAAAACATCTTCCCTATAGATGAACAAAGATAAGAATTCCATCTGCCCTCTCCACAGAGACAATGCGAACAAGGAGAGAGTGGAGTGAAATATTTCAAGTGTTGGTAGAAATAGGTACCTATGATGTGCAAGGTGCTCTGGTAGGGACTGTGAACAGTGGAGAGGTAGGTAAGACATTAGCCTTAACCTCCAGGAAGGGAGATGAGTCCAAAATAGCCATAATACAAGGTAGAAAGGAGAATGTACCAGAAAAAAAGGGGAAAGAAGGTGCTGTGTGGGGTGACACAAAACTTTTAGCTGCCAGCTATTAGTAGTAGGCAGAAGTCAGCAAAGGCTTTATGGCAGAGATGACACTTGGCCAAGGTATTGGGAAAGGGGCATTCTGGGTAGAGAAAACTATGAACCCAAGCGCCAAGAGAGGGGCTCGGGGAAGTGGGAAGGTAGATAATTGAGAATTGCAAGTTGTTCATCATGGTTGGAGCCTATTTGTAAGAAATGAAGTACTGGAATGATTTTATACAATAATTATAAACTTCTATTCTATTTAAGCCTCTATTATTTTGGGTTTTCTGTTACCCACAGACAAACCCAATCCTAAGGAGTACAATCCAAAAAAAAAAAATCATCAGTCATTTCTCATGATACATGGGATTGAGTCTGTCTTTGTGTTGTTCTTGTCTTGGTTGTGCCCCATTTGTAAATGCTTTTCTTCAATTCTAGCATCCAGGACTGAAGACAATAGTCCAGTCATGATCTATAAGTCCAGCCTCTGTGGAGTTTTATGAGCTCTTTAAACTGAGCACCTGCGACACTATTGAGAAAGGCAGTCTCAGGTGTGAAATATTTCTTCTTTTGACCCCTTGGGCCTCAAACATTTTCTTACCAAGGGATCAAGCACCCACATGGCCTGTGCTGGGCTTATTGCCTGTGTGGGAATATCTTTCCCTGTTGCAAACTCAATGTATGCTCTTTTGTTCTGCTTAAGCATGTACATCACATGGCATCTGGCCAACACCAGTGCTATATATCTGTCATCTGAGGAGAGGGGACAGGGTCCTTCTACTGCGGCCTAAGAGAAATGCACACAGCCAACAGCCCTGCATCGGCAGCTGGGAGAGATCTGCTGGCCATGGGGGACTGACACATACGACGGAAGCTGATCTTGCTCTGTCTCTTCTCTATGTAAGTAAAGCTTTGTTCCACCCAGTGCTTGACTGTGTTGTTTCCCTGGGTGACTCCAATACCAAGATGCAATTGGCAGAGTGTTTAGGGTCCTGCCTTGGGTTTGGTAACCACTGCAGTTGTTCTGGTTAATAGATTTATTAATATAATCTTAATACAGCGCACTATAAGCCACTGAAAACTCATCCTGAGCTTGCTATAAAGTATTAATATAAAACTCTTAATTATTTTTCACATATTTCTCTTGACACACAACAATCTGATCCCAAAGTGCTCTTTGAATACAACACAGAGCACAAGTTATATCTGTTATAGCATTAATGTTTATTGAATAAATAAAACAACTACCTGCTTAAATTTCTAATTTTCTACTATGTATTTTTATCAACAACCAGTAAGTACCTCATCTGATCTTGGAAGCTACATGTACTGAGTATTACTGAAAAATAAATATTTGGATTGAGGTTCCTACACTGAAAATCATTGCTTCTTTGAGGATTGTTGTGTCTATCCCAAAATGCCTTTGGTAAGAAACTGGTATACACTTCATTGTGAAAGTATTTTATCTTAGGGACATGCAGCAGCATTTCCTAACTGATCCCTCTGCTTCTAGTCTGGCCCCTTTCAATCTATTCTCTACACTGTACCCAGAGTGACTTTCTAAAGTTTAATGATTGTGATTTCTCTGCTGAAATTGAGTGGCTCCAATTGGTTCAGAATGAAGTTCAAAGTTGTTACCGTGGCAAATAGACATTTTACAATCTGATTCTCTTAATCCTCACCTTTTATGCTCTGGACAAGTAAATGTCTTTCTGTTCCTTATTGGCTGATCTTTCTTTCTCCTCCCTGATCTTGGAATATTTTATTCTCCCTACCTGGAATATTCTTCACTTCTTCCCCCACCTTTACCTGATGAATCCTGCTCTTTCCTTGTGTTCAATTTGGCTGTTTCTTCTTCCAGGAAGCTCCCTTGTACTGGGTCTGATTCCCCTACTGGGCTTTCTATAGTGCCGTTTATTAATACTTCCTGCATCACACCCAAAATGTACTTGTCTGTTTAATGGTAGAACCTCCCACCTAATTATAACTTCCGTGAAGGCAGAGATTATTTCTTTATTGTCTATTGTTGTTAGTGTTGAGTGAATGAGCAAATCTGTATAGATTTCTGCCTGAATTCAAATCCAACCAATCCCAAGTAAAAATGTGCATTTAAACCAAGCTCCATTGAAATAAGATGTTGAACATGTATTTCCTCTACGCCAAATGAGAATAAAGAGTAGCAAAACGTGTCATACTTGTCCTCACAGATTGAAAAATTGGTTTGCTGTAGGTCTTCCAGGAATCGCCACTGACAGTCCTGACACTGAATTGATAGGATCTCCCCGGCCGAAGACCATACACGATGCGTCCTTCTGATTTTCTGCTGTTGTAGGGGTTGAAGACAGTGAGTGCATCTCTGGGCAACCACTGCAGCTCAAAGTCATTGTAGTCTGTCCAGTCCGGGGGCCCCTTCCAGGTGATAGCCAAGGATGTGTTTGCGACATCAGCAAAGGACATAAGACTGGGAGGACTTGGGGCTGTATGTAGGAGAAAGTGAAAAATCATGTTATTGTATCGGTAACATCCATAACATATGCAAATAAGACAGCTGAGTGACAGCAGTACCTTTTAATGTACTTTGTAGGAAGAGATAATATGATAATAATATAGTAGTAGGAGCTTTCCTTTATAATATTTATTATGTGTAAGGCACTGTCCTCAATTATTTTATGTGTCTTTTCTTAAATATTCATAACCATAGCTTCCTTACTGGGGCACTGTGGAACATGAGTGTGTTCTGAATGGGTTACAAGAGTGCAAAGGTATTGATTCCATCAGATTTTGAGGTGACAGGGCTGGGGTCCATGGACAATTATGTCCAATTGCAGACAGCCTAGTTGGTTGATCCCAGGGTGGCATTCATATATTAATATTATCTATGTGTTCCCGTGACATAAAATCAGTTAGGAAGCACTGCTCATAGCAACACAATGATGATTGTATATGATTGTCCCCATTTTGCAGATAAGAAAACTGAGGCTTAGAGATGTTCAGTGACTTATCCAACTTCATACAGCTGAATGGCAGAACTAAGCTAAGGACCTAGATCTTTTTGACCAAAATCTGCATCCTTTATCCCCTATACCATAGTGCCTTCTCAAGTTCAGGGCTAGCACATGGCACATCATTAATAACTTTATTTCTTGTCATTAAAATCATAATGAAAATGTGTCCTTTTGACGCTATTTCCCACCCACCCTTGGCCATTAGCACCTGGGCTTCTTACCTGTTCTGCTCTCCCCTGTGGCCTGATTGCTGAGGTCTCCACTGTGAGTTACCACACACAGCGTGTACTTCCTTCCAGGAACGAGGCCGTGAAAACGCCACTCGGTCAAGTCCTTGTCTTTCCAGTTTTCCTTCTTCGTGCCATTGGGATGGTAGAGAATCAGCTCATAAAAGTCGAAGTCCCCAGAGGCTGGACTCCAGCTGAACCAAAGGCTGTCTGTCATGTTCCGATTGGACCCCTTGAGATTACTGACGGAGGCTGGGACTTAAACAGATGAAAAACTCTTACTGAGAACAAAACAGAAACGAAGGCCTTTTGGCCTGCAGGTGACAGTGTGAGCCATGTTGGGCATATGGGTAAGTCACACGTATTGTAGAGTCATATCTTGCCTACATTTCAGATCACTTACGTTTAGGGGCATGTGGCACAAATTAAAACAAAACAAAACAGGTGGTGACTTCTATATGCTTGCCACATGCACCCTGATAAACATGTCAAATGAAATCTTCCTAAATGCTTAATTAACACTAGCCAAATAGTTTGTAACTTAGCTCATAAAAGGCCCAGAAAATGTTCGTAAAATGTTCCAGTTCCTCCCAGTCTGGCCCATCTCACTAGCAGCCACCATCCCATAACAATGCTCTCTGGGTCTTGTTACTTCGTCTCCATTCTCCTGTAGGTTCTCAGGTCTCTTACGCTCTTTCTTACACAACTTGTATTGGCACAACCTCATTTAGGAAAAGAAATGTTAACAGTCACTCCTCCTATTGTATAGATTAGCCACACCACCACTTGTCCCATGGAGATTTAAGCTTTGTTATTCTTTGGAAAATGAAGACTGTTGCCACTTGTTGGGAGGACTTTAAATATTGTTGGGCAGGTAAGGGAAGGTGTGCAGGGGGCAGGGGGCAGGGGGCAGGGGGCCCTGAAAATGGCAACATGCAGGCAACTGTATTTGTGGTCGAGGTGTATTGCTGCTATTTTTCATTCCTTTCAAAAGACATACTGAGCACTTCTGCTGGGTGTTCTTGGCATATGTCTTCATGTGGCTCCCCTCGTCTCAGGTCTCAGCTACGATGCCTTCTCTATCTAAAGCAGTTTCTTGTCCTGCCAAGTCACCGTCATGACACATTGTTCATTTCTTTCATAGAATTTAAGGTGTTTTGAAATCATCTCCCTTTAAAATCTGTGCCAGTCCCCTCCCCTCTCCCCTAGTGTACAGCTCTCTGAGGTCAGGCGCCCTGTCTGTCTTCTTCACTGTCACGTTCCAGCAGTGAGCCATGTGCCTGGCACAGAGGAGCACCCCGAAACTACTGTCAGATGAGGAAAAACAGTTGAATAGGAGATGAAAACTCAAATTATAGAAAAAAGTAGATTCTATTTCTTATTTGCAGCCCAGGGAGATGTCTCTTTCTCTCTCACTCATTATCCTGAAAACTCTTTGTTTTCATTTCCTCTAGTGCTATGTTTCCAATTCACAGCAGTCACTGCTTGTTTGTCCAATTTGTGGTTGCCTTTCTCTGCTCCTGCCCTCCGCTCCATCTACTTCTTGCAGAAAGCTGAAGGGCATAGCTTGAACTGAGCCGTGATGGGTTACATAACACCTTCTTGGACAGTCTGCTGGCAAGTGGAGGGGCCAGATTCATTTTTCGCCAAACCCCATCAAGCAAACAAGTGGAGGCAAAAGAGCAGAAGCCAGTGCAAAAAGGGGCCACAAATTATTTGTGTACAATAAAAGGTGTGATTTAGGGTCAAAAAACCTGAAAGTCACACATTTTTCATGAAGCTACATCCTGGATAGAATAGGAATCTAAGGACAAATCAAGGCAAAGCCAGTGAATGCGGTGACAATTGCCTTGCTGTTCATTACTGCTTGGGTCCGGGTCTTACCTGTTCGACCGAATATGAAAGACTCATTCGACAGCTCCCCACTGTGAGTTACAATCACCATTTTGTACATTCTGCCTTGCAGCAAGTTCTGGAAAGAGAAGCTCTGGATTTGAGGGTCAATTTGCGCTCTCTCCTGAAGAGTCCGATCCGGGTTGTACAGAAAGATATTGTACCAGCTGAGCTCCCCCACGGAGCGGGTCCAGCTAAAGGACAGGTGCCTGGTGGAGTTCTCTGTGATCTTCAGATTGGTGACAGCTGCTGGGACTGCAAAGTCAGGAGCAAGGGAGTGAGGGAGGGAGAGGCAGGGGGTGGGAAAGAAAGGGAGAAGCAAACAGAGAAAGTCAGATTCAAGTCAGATGGGAAAGAAAAACAATAGGAAAAGCCAAAACCATTTTTAAAAGTTTCATATTAGGATTTTGTGCCCCTTTTGGGCTTTAGGGCTACCTCTTGGCAAGGAGGACAAGTGCTGCCAGGAACAGCGTGAGGCCAAACTGTGGGCACAGCTGCTGCCTGGCTCCTTGGAAGGCCTGAGAGGCCGGCAGAAACTGAACAGGACATCTGTCTTGATTTCGCCTGGGTTCTCCTCCCTCCACCCTGCATGCTCTTTCTCAGGCTCTTTTTGCTTTCTCCTCTCCTTATGCCAGGCCCTTAAAAGTGGGTCTTTCCCATGGTTCTGTCCCTGGGTCCCTTCATATTCTATAGGACTAGCCGAGCAATCTCTCTCATTTACTTTACAGATTTAACTAGCATTTTGGTCCAAAGCTTTTTATGTCCAGCCCAGTTCTCCTCTGAGCTCAGGCCCATATTCCCATTTGTCTATGTTCCCTTTCTCTGCAAGTCATTCAGACAAACTCAATACAGAACAGAGTCTAGATTTCTCCTTGACCCTCCTTCCTCCTGCTTCTTTTATCTCTGTTAATGGAATCACCTTTTACCAGACACCCCAGGTAGAAACTCTGGAATCTTATTCTTTTCCCCTTTTTCTAATCCACTCAGCCACCAAGTACCACCGTTTCTAATGCAGAAATACTTCTTGACTATATCTACTATTCTTCACCAGGGCCCCTGCATTCTTTCATTTCATTCCATTTCATTTTGTTTCATTTTAAAGACGGGGTCTTACTATGTTGCCCAGGCTGATCTTGAACTCCAGGCCTCAAGTGATCCTCCCACTTTAGCCTCTCAAGTAGCTGGGACTACAGGCTTGTACTACCACACCTGGCTAGTTTTCTTATTTTTTGTAGAGACAGAGTCTGACTATGTTGAGCAGGCTGGTCTTGAACTCCTGGCCTCAAGCCATCCTCCCACCTCGGCCTCCCAAAGTGCAGGGATTATAGGCATGAGCCACCACGCCTGGCCTTATCTTTTTTAAGGTACAAATTTTCATTACATAACAATTACTCTCTAGCTGAAAATTTTTTATTGCCTCCTTACTGCTTATAAGATAATAAAAAACTAAACTCCTGAGGAAGGCATGCCAGGCACATTCTAATTTGGCCCCAGTCTGGTTTCCAGCCTCAGCTTTCCACTGTGCACCACACGTTAGCTACTCACAACTTCTCATCGTTCCTTCCCACATCTCCAGCCTTTGCTCAGGATAGTCTGTCTGCACGGGTGTTTGGCACCTTCTCTTCGTATGGAGAATTGCTTTATTTTTCATGACAGTACCAAAATGTCACTTTTATGAAGATTTCCCAATTCCACCCAACCTCCATGCTTTCCTGAATGTTGGACAAGATAATCTTTATCACAATGTACTGTCATTATTTGTCGATGCCTCTGTCTCCCCAAGTAGTCAGTCAGCTCTTCAAGGACAAGAGGCATGTCTGACTCATTGTTATGTCCCTATCAACCTTACCCCCACCCCCTTCAGACCTAGGTACTTAATAAATAATTAATCAATTAGGCCAGTGTGGTTGTCTGAATAATGGCCCCAGAGATGTCCATGTCCTAATCTCTGCAACCTGTGAATGTGTTACTTTATGTGGCAAAAGGGACTCTGTAGTTGTGATTAAGTTAAGGATTTGGAGACAAAGAGGTTATCCTAGATTGTCCATGTGGTGACCAAGGTACTTGCAAGAGTCCTTAAAAGATGGAAGAAGGAGGCAGGAGAGCAGAGAAAGAGATGTGAGGGCAGATGCAGAGGTTGGAGCAATGTCATTGCTGGAAGGGGGACACGAGACAAGGAATGTGGGTGGCCTCTAGGAGATGAAAAAGGCAAGGAACAGATTCTCCCCCTAAAGTCTCTAGAATGAACAAGAGCCCTGCTGACACCTGATATCTTGATTTCAGTCCTGGAAGATCCATTTTTAGATTCTAACCTGAAGGAACTGTAAGATAATAAATGTGTGCTGTTTTAAGCCACTATGTTTGAGGTAATTTATTGTAGCAGCAATAGGAAACTAATAGTACCAGTTTTAATGAAAAATCAAACTCGGTGTGGCAGGCTCAAAGCTGTCGGGGGGACAGGCTGAGTGGCGTGGAAGTGGTAAATCAGGGTGAATGCTACTACTGTGTCAAGAAATAGGTGTCCCCTCCCAATGTGGCTGGCTTCATCCCTGTCACCCTGTGATTCTTACACAATAGTAGACATTGGAGCTACCTGGTTCAAAACAGGAAGGGGTGCTGATTACCTGTTCGGCCTTCAGTTTGAGCTTCCTTGCTAAAGAGACCTCCACTGACAGTCAGGATCTGTATCTTGTATTTCTTGCCTGGTGTTAGATCTTCAAATTTGTGTTGCTTGGTGGTGGCTGGCTCTGACGTGTTGCTCAGAAGGATCCCATCTTCATTTAGAAGCAGAACATCGTATCTTTCTGCCACACCAACAGCTTTTTGCCAGCTTACTATTAAGGAATGGCTGCTGTATGCATTGTCTGCACTTATTCCCTGGACAGTTGCTGGCACTGCAAAGAAGCAAGAGAAGCAAGAAAATTCAAGTTCTATCATTTAGGATGAAGTAGCCAATTGAGAAAAACTCTCCTAAATCAACGGATGTAGGAGACAATGCCTTTGCTTTATTTATGCTGCATTGACACCTTCTGGGTGCCCTTAGGGAGAAAATATTTCTTGGCTGACTTGTCTGTATAAATATTTTGATTTTCTGTTTTTTCCTCTGATTTTAGAGAGGATCTTAAGATCAAACAGGTAGAAGAGTTAGTGAAAGTGACACTGATAAATATTCAGAGTGATGCCTATCTCTGTATTTAGAAAGTGGAAGAATGCCGAACAAATTTATCTTCAATGAATGTAACTTAGATGGCTGAATGATGTCTCTTGTTTAGACTTTTATTCCCAATATTAACTCAAGTCAAAACTTCAAGCCTTGACTTAAGCAGTAGTATATAATAATATTTGTACTATAGCTCCTGATGTGAAAGGCAAAATAGTATTATTTATTAATAATATTTTCTGTACGAGGTTCATTTCTTTTCTCATTCTACATAACCTTCTTAGGAGATTTAATCTACCCTCATGGTTTGAATTGTCACCCATAAGGTGACAACTCCCAAATTTAAATTTTCAGCTCAGATCTCTCTCCTGTTTTTGCAAATTATATCTCTCCCTGGATGTTCCACAGATACCCAACATTCAAGAATCCAAATAGGACTCCTTGTCTCCCTTCCCCTACGTTCTCCTTATCTTTTGCTCCTCTGTCTTGGTCCAAGTCAGAAACTTAAGCTGTCACCCTCACGTTTCTACACATACGCAAACACAAGTTTTATAATTTCTGTGTCCTAAATCTTCTGTCTCTTGAATCTATCCATTCTCTCCTCTACTGTCACTACCTGAGGACCGTACCATCTCTGGCATGTACTGTTGCCACAGTCCCTTGACCAGTCCCTTTCTTCCTCACCTGCATACCATATCCAGCATATTTTCACAGCCCTCCCACACTGATGGGCCTTCAGTGGCTCTCCGTACAAGGCCCTTCACGATTTGGTCTATCTGCTTACCTGGTCACATGGCTCACGTTCTTTATTCTAGTGTACTAAACAGTGTGTCGGGCCTCAAATGTGCCATGCTTTCTCTCACGTGCAGGCTTTTGCTTTTTCTGCTAGAACCCAGTCTAGCAGATGACTTCTTACTCTTTAAGTTTTACTTCCTCCTGGAAGCCTTCCTTGACTTTTCTTGTTTGCTCCCATAATGTTCCATAATTACTCTTACTTTAGCATTTACCATGTTGTCTTTAGCATTTACCACATTACCTTTTTACTTCTCTGTCTCCTTCACTAGATTATAAGGTTCTTGAGGTCACGGGCTCTGTCTTGCTATTGAATGCCCACTTTCTGACATAGTGCTTGACATAAGGTTGGAGATATATAGATATAAATAATAGATATAGATATGAAATAGAGGCACAGTAGGGCATGGTATGGAAGTCCCAGGCCCTATCACTAAATAAATGGTCATGAGAATGGGAGACATCTAAGAAGTACTGTGTCACAGTAAACAGCATGAGATTTGGAGCCCGCTGGACCTAGATTTGAATTATAGCTCTAGGTCTTATTTTATGTACCCTTGATAATGTTTCATAAACTTTCTGAGCCTTACTTTCCTCATCTGTAAGATGAAGTTAATGATCTCTGCCTCGTAGTATGACTAGAGATCATTTTAAACGCCTAGCATATCAAAGGCACTTATAGTTTATTTTTGTTTTAAAAATAATATATGAATAGTGATATTAATATAAATAAACACATTATTCATTCATTTGATACTTGTCCTTTAGTTATCCCTGGTAAAGTAGATGGCATGGGTGTATACTTTTTCTTAAAAAAAAAGAATTTTGAGAAAAGGGAGAAATTTTGAAAAATATACAATGACGGAAATCCGCTGATTAAAATGAAAGATTTTATATCCTTTAGCAAGCATAAAAGTTTATTCAAATGATTTGGTTTCTAATTACCTCTCACTTGTTTTGAAAATCTTTATTAAGAAAGAAAAATAAAATAAAAATGGAAAAAAAACAAAAGAAGTTTGATAAAAAAAATTTAAAGAAAGGAAAGTAAGATGAAAAGAAAAAATGAGAAAGACTCTTAAAACAACACTGACTTGTACAAACTTAGGTGGTTTTAAATTTAGATTTTTTGATTTGTGGATGCCTGAACCCATTCACTGTCCCACCGTGGAGAACGCTGAGGCATGCTACAACCCTTCTCCAGGTGGGTGCTCACCTGTCCGCCCGAGCGCATCTATCTGATTCCTCAGGGACCCGCTGACTGAGGCGATCTCAATCTGGTACTGTTCCCCGGCCTCCAGCCTGTGGAACGTGTGCTCAGAGATGTGCTTGGGGATGGTCTGAGACTCCACCTTTTGGTTCTGCCTGAATGCTGACACTGTGTAGGAATCAACATCTCCTCCACCAGGAGACCAGGTCACTGTCAGGGTATCTGTGGCTCCATTGGAAGAAATGTGAACATTTTTGACAGCACTAGGAACTAAAAAAGAAAATAAATTTAGAAGCCATCATTTAGAGAATGAACTGTGGAAATTTTCAACCAAAGTTTTCATGCTTCTTACGTGTCAGTATCTACACACATGAAAAAAGATGTAAATTTGCCATTTTTCTCTGACTTTTCTGCCTGAACTGAAGTTGCTGAGGGAAAGTTTAGAGGGAGATCAAGGCCAGTGAGCGGAAATGAAGAACACCAATGATATCACCAGGGCTAGTTAGACTGCTTGGTCCAAGTCTTAGTTTTCTCATTTACTAGCTGTGGGAGTACAGGCAAATTACTTAACCTTTATAAGTTTCAGTTTCTTCATCAGAAAAATGGCAATGATGATAACAGTAACCAGCCTGTAGCACTGTGAAGCTTGAACAAGATATAAAGTGCTTGGCTGCAGGTCTGGCTCATGGTGAACTGTCAATACATGTCAACACTCTAATAGAGTTCCAAAGAAGTGATAACCAAGCAACCGAGTTATTTAGACTTAATCTGTATGCTTCACAAGCACCAGCTAGTCACATCAATTTAATGCTATTTCTCTGAAAGTTTTTCCCCCACATCACATCCCCTTCCCATATCATACTTTATTTTTGTTAACCCATCTTGGACAACATCATTGTTACTATCAAGATAACTTTCTCCCATTTAGGCATCTCCCTTTTAATCCCTCCAAACCCTCAATCGAAAATGCCTGGGCTACCCGAATGTTGACTACCCCACTGTATCTACTCAGGTTCAAGAACAGTATTTCAAATTACCTGTTAAGCCCTCAATGAAGGCTGACTGCTGTACATCGCCACTGATGGTCAAAACGAGAATTTTGTACTGGCGCCCTGGTGTTAGGGAAGTGAATCGATACTCAGTTGCGGTATTTACAAGGTGAAAAGGAGGAAATACTTTCATGTCATTGAACAGCAGCTGGACTTCATACTGGTCGACATCCCCATCAGCTGGTGACCAAGTCACCTGCAAGTCCTCAGTGCTCCTATTCCGCAACGTTAGATCCTTAACGGGCTCTGGAACTGGGGAGAAAAATGAGAAGACATTTCAGGAAAGGAACTGATCGGAGTTTACCTACACAATAATTTATGAATCACATTCAAGGAACTGGCAGACATTTCCCTTCCCCAAATAAACCACTTGAACTACTTCATGCATAATTAAATAAGAAAAATTGGAAGCAATGATTAAAATTGTGATTTTTTTTTCTGACAAAAGTCTTACATGCTAAATGTTGGTAGAATATAATTATAAAATGAGTTATGATCTCAGTCGTAAAATAAAACAAGAAGTCTGGAGTTTTAATGCCACGATGCAGGAAGACGGGAAAGAAAAATGGGACATTTGGCCTTCTTGCTCCCCCACTATGCTTGCTTTTATCTACCAATAAATATGCTATAATTATGGCCCATGGCTTGGCTGAATGATGTTAGCTCCAAGTGAGAGGTACTGGGAATGTGATGTATTAATCAGTAAGTAGAGAAAATTCAACATTCAGATAAATTATTTACTCAATGACCTTCAAGTCCAACCAACTGTCAGATTTTGCAATCATTCCACTTACTTGTTCTCCCATTCCCTTGTTCACTGGCTTCATATTGTCCACTTTTTGTACTAACGGTGACACTGTACAACCGCCCAGGGACTAGCTGAACAAATACACACTCATTTTCTGACTTGGGAATGCTTTTCTTCTGAATGAAGTTGTTTTTGTTTTTAATAATGACTTCATAGTAATCAAAGTCTCCAGTGGCATGCACCCAGGATACCTTTAAATAATCACTCCTGGCTGAGTTGCTAACACTGATTCCCTGGACCTTGTCAGGCACTGAAAAAGAGAATAGAGAACAGCTAAGATGTAGTGATTCTGAGTGAGCACTGTATCACAGATGACAACCTGGGATGATAAAGCAAAGTGAGTAGATTTTTATTGCATGCATTTAAAAGCCAAATCTTAGATCTCTAGATCACAAGTTTCTGGAGGTGAAAGATTGTTACACTACTTGGGGTGATGAAATAGATCTTTTAACAGAACCCAATGAATGCATTCTAATCCTGTTGTTTGCCACCACAAAATGTCATTATAACATGGAACATTAAACATGGTAAATGATGATTAATATGCATGATGGTGCTGCTATTAATAATTCTAGCATGCCTTGGTGACTCAAGATGTGATGTTACCAAGAAGAGTATAAACAATCCAAAAGAAAAATGGAAGAAGAGGAAACACATGGTTAATTGCATAATGCATAAAGAGATTGCCCATGTCACTGGTGATCAAGGAAATGCAAGTCAAAACTACAGTGAAATACCATTTAACGTCCATTGGACTGGCAAAACTTACAAACCTCATAAAACTAAGTGCTGGAGAGGATGTCCCTCTACAGGTGATTGGATAATGAACACAGTGAAATACTATAATTAATTTCTTCTTCTTAACTCAAATCATAAAAATATAGATTTTTTTCCCCTTAACATCAAAACACAAAATATGAATGAAACTTATCAACATAATAAGTGAAAAGTTTCAATCCCCAAAAGATTACATATTGTATTAAAAATACCTTTTTTAAAAAATAATGTTAAAGGAACTAAAATTTTAAAGACCTATAATTTTAGGTCTGTATATAGATGCAATAAAACTATACAAGATGGAAAGCTTGGGAGATATAAACATAGGAGTCAAGATGTTGGTTACTCTGGTATGGATTAGTGAGGTGGAAACCACATGATTTGATGCAGATTATTGTTAAGGTCCTAGCTTTTATTTTAGGTAGTGGTTTCCCATGTACATGTTAAATTATTAAAAATTACTAACCAGATGTCAAAAAATAAAAGTAGCAATTGATACATGGTTTCCTGAACCAAGAATTATAATTAATCTAATTTTGTATACCTGAGGTTCTTCCCAATAAATATACAAAGAAACAAACAATCCCGTGTATCCATGGTTTCCTTCTCAACCAATAAATAAATAAATGCATGTTACCAGGAAAACTGTAAAATAACAATTCTAGATTTAGAACATGATAGTAAGGAGATTCTAGTTTTTACTTGATGCTGAATTTTAATTCAACAATAGGCCTTAGATTCATTACTGTTTGACTATAACGGAACATTATAAATATTAATGAGGAGGAACATTGAAAAGAGGCAGGAACTCAATCTAGGGTACTAAATTTCTGTTCTGATACTATCAAGTACTCTAGGCTGTACAGCTTCCCTCTGTGTTTGGTATATGTTAAGGGATTTCTGCTCTAACCACATGCCAAGCTTGTGTTTTAGTCTTTTCTTCTACTTTCCTCCCAAATCATGAAACGGCTCAGAAATTTCAGTATTTTTGCATTTAAGCTACATTTTTTTTTTTTTTTTTTTTTTTTTTTTTAGACAGAGTCTCACTTGGTCTCCCAGGCTAGAGTGCCATGGTGTCAGCCTAGCTCACAGCAACCTCAAACTCTTGAGCTCAAGCAATCTTCTTTCCTCAGCCTCCTGAGTAGCTGGGACTACAGGTGTGTGCCATCACGCCGGGCTAGTTTTTTCTATTTTTAGTAGAGACAAGGTCTCGCTCTTGCTCAGGGCTCAGGCTGATCTCGAACTCCTGACCTCAAGAGATCCTCCCTCCTCAGCCTCCCTGAGTGCTAGGATGATATAAACTACATTTGTTTTTTTACAATGCTTTTCATACTACAAGTTGTATCAGCATCCTTTGTTGGATTATATTTACTGATTAGTTTTTGGAATATAGCTCACCACAGATATGGAGCAAAGACTGGCATGCTTTCTTCAGGATATTGACCTGAAACCAATTACAGTGCTGCTTGAATGTAGTTGTTGCAGAGTTAAGGAGAGGAAATTATGAAGTGACAGTGTATGCATGGGCTAAGAAAGGTCAATCATCCAAGCAATTTCCTGAAGGCAAAGCAACTATTACAGGAAGAAAAACTAGGCTTAATACCATGCTAAGTCAATAAGGAGCTCTCCAGGTGGACTGGGGGTAATTTGTGAGACCTGCCTTACTACATGGTGGGACGATGCGATACAGAATTAGAAATATTGGTATTTCACCCAAAATGAAGAGCAAGAGCATCAGAAAAGGAAAAGGGCATTAAGATAATCAGCTAAAATCAACCAGACAACAACTCAGACATGAATCTCCAGTTAAACTCATTCGTCAGGGGCAATGACTTGCTCCAGTTAGTCATGCACCAAATCCAAGTTGATGCTGGTAAAAGTCAAGAGGATGCATTAAATAAAGTATCACTTGTCTTGCATTTAAAAATAATCTTAGCAAAAGGCCTGGCAATATTAAAGTCACATGGATAGGAAATGTTCAAGAAGTGGTATTGACGGGAAGCAAGAGGTTAGTAGTTGGATGACATACCCTTTAATTTCTGGTGATTTGGGGGCTCCACCTTTATCATCATTATGAGACACTGACATAAGACTGCTTTGTAAATGGAAGTCTGCTTTTCAGAGCTAAATCATTAGTGTGATTATCAGTATACTTAGACTTTTACTTATCTGAGGGTACGCATAATCTCTTTATGTCCTTGACTAGTACTCTCAGATATAGCGTGACATAATAGACATAGCAGGGGAGCTAGGCTGAGCTCTGCTGCTGGTCAGTTATGCAGCCTTGGAGAAGCCACACGCTCTCTGAGATTTTGTCTCCAAATGAGGAGATGAGGTTAGAACATTCTAAGGATCCTTTCAATGCTAGCATTCTGTAACAATGCAAGCCATCATAAGCGGTTCTTAACCATTTTGGGGTCACAGAAACAATGAGAATGTGCTAAAAGCCTTGGATTCTCTCTTTTCAAAGAAATGCACATACCTTTCCTATTCTCAAAAATTTCATGGACAATTTCCAGGGTCACTACATTCCTGAAGTCCACCCATAAATCACTAGGTAAAAACCCCTTATCTAAGTGATTTCCGATTATTCATTCACCAAATATTTGAGTGCCTGATAGGCCCCAGGGCCTGTGCTAGGTATTAGGGTGATGTCAATTGTCCCAGATCCTCCTGGAAAAACTGACATTTTCAAATGCAAAACTCAATCCATAGCTTAGTAGGAAAGATTTGACAACCTATTAATGCCAATCTTAAGCAGAAATCTCAGATGTAAACCCCAGAAAGCATAAATACACTGGGAATATGGTAACTGTCTAAATTTAGTTCTTTTCAGCACATTGCAGACCTCAGGTTGACTTCCTTTGCTAAGATTTTTGCTCCCTAGTCCCAGAACTATAAAGGTTCACATTTTCAACTTGTGTCAAAAAGGATGAACAGTGATTTGACTAACAGATATTTCAGGAAGGATTTCAGGACAGAGAGCTTCATAGGCTCTGGAGTCATTTAGAACTGGGTTTAAATCCGGGATCTGAAACTTACTGGCTGTTTAACAAGGTAAACAGTTGAACAAGTTACTTAACCTCCCTAATCTTTAGCTTCCTGATCTGGAATAATAACAATGACTACCTCACTCAAGACTTTATAGGGGTTAGCTAGCTTACATATGGAAAGCCAGGCACTACTAAGCAAAAAGTGCTCCCTAAACAGAAATACGTTTTTACGCTGTTTGCACATGATATGAATTTTGGCCACAAAAGCTATGTTATTCTTACTCCAAAGGTAACATTTGCTCCCATAAAGACTTCCTTGGGTCAAAATATGAAGACTAATAACAGTTTTGTGATCTCAACTGCCTCCCATCCTGTCACCGCAGAATGTTTACAGCTCTGTGATGTCCCTAACCCTACCCCTACCCCTACCCCTACCCCTACCCCTACCCCTACCCCTACCCCTACCCCTAACCCTACCCCTAACCCTACCCCTACCTCTAACCCTACCCCTACCCTACCCCTAACCCTACCCCTACCCCCTACCCCTACCCCTACCCCTAACCCTACCCCTACCTCTAACCCTACCCCTACCCTACCCCTACCCCTACCCCTAACCCTAACCCTAACCCTACCCCTACCCTACCCCTACCCCTACCCCTACCTCTAACCCTACCCCTACCCCTACCCCTACCCCTACCCCTAACCCTACCCCTACCCCTAACCCTAACGTGCTCATCGGTTCTTACGGGGCCCTGCACCTTCACGCGTCTTTACCTGTCCGCTCTTGGCTGAAGGAATGGTTTTCATACTTGCCGCTCCTTGTACTTATGGTCACGTTGTAGAGGCGGCCTGGGGTGAGGGAGCTGAAGGAACACTCGCTGACAGACTTGGCGATGATGAGGGACTGGACCACCCTGCTGTCATGAGAGAGCGTCACCACGTAGCTGTCCACGTCGCCGGGCGCCGGCAGCCAGGAAACGCTGAGGTAGTCGTTGCGGCCCGAGTTGTTCACCGTTACTCCGCTCACGCCGGACGGGACTGTGGGTGTCACGGGGGAGAAATTTTAAAAAGACAGGCAGTCAACGGTTTGCGTCATCTGTCGTGGCCAACAAAATCTGTGGACTCCGGAGAGCTAAGCTGATTACGGAAGAGGTCAAAGAAGCGAGGGGATTTCACTTTAGCCTCTGGAAGCTGAGCGTTCTTACGCCAGGAGGCTAACCAGAATAAAAACGCAAGGCGCCTTTAGGATGGATGCCTCATAGATACAAGCATGCCGCTGCCGCGCTTTTATGGGGTTGCTGTTTGTAAAGTGCCTTCAGGGGACGCATTTTTACGAGAAGGTGTCCGGAGGTTCCCGGCAGGAAACGGAACAAACCTAACAATCCCAATGAATCAACTCGAACCAAGCTCACCAGTAAAGCAAGGATGGTTGAGGGGAAGGTGAAGAATGTGAAAGCTTTTCTAAAGATCTTAGACTTCAGCTTAGACTTCAGGACAGCTTCAATCTTCATGCAGTTCATTCCTGGGGAGTCTAATAGCTGACACAACTGGAGGGACTGTGTTTTCCCTTTGCAAAGCATTTCCTGCCCTCTAGTGGCAAGAAATAACTCTAAAAACCTGTCCTGGAAGCAAGAAGTCTGGAAACTGGACCAACTGCGGGCAGAGAGCGCTATTATGGTGGTAACGGCCTTTCTGATGTCAAGCATAACCATTTCCTTGTGTCAGTTGGGGTTTAGTGCCACAGATATTTACTGAGAACCTGCTCTTTGCCAGGTACGCAAAAATGGAAAGGGCATGGATGCCTTTAAGGAGTTCCCAGGCCAGGAGGATCGTTAGCAAATTAGTATTGTAGTATTGAGTCTAAGTTGTACCATATTTCAGAAATAAGTGCCTAGTAAATAGTACTGCCATTAGTGAATAAAGGAAGAAAGTGCCAAGTAGATATGAACTTCAGTACTGTTTTCATCCTTAGTTGATTAACTTAGCTAAATAGTTTCATATAATTGTCAATATTAGTACATCACATGTAATGGATAGAATTTGGCTGGATGACTAATGACAATCCTTCTAATCTAATATGCTCTGACTTTGTGAGTTAAGCTCCAGAGTCTCCCTCACACTTAAAAGCACTTACTCATCACCAAAAATTATGAACAACACTCAACTGAACAAACGCTGATCCACATATATGGACATTTTTTAGATATAAAGTTGAACTTTTAGCAATAAGATTTATGTATGAGTATATTCCCTTCCTTTCCTTCCTTCCTTCCTTCCTTCCTTCCTTCCTTCCTTCCTTCCTTCCTTCCTTCCTTCCTTCCTTCCTTCCTTCCTTCTTCCCTCCCTCCATCCAACCATCCATATGTCCTTTGGTTGATCTCAAAAGCAACTTTTTCTGCTTGTTTTTTAAAACTGCTGGAAATACTTACAACTTCTAACATTTTACTAGAAAAGATACAATGATCCTGAGTTTTGCCAAAAGTATGATTCACACATTTAAGAAAAATAGGTACAAAATTGGCTTGTTTTTCTTTTAGAATGAGCATGTTTTCAGATTAGAATTAGATTTGTTAAGCATATCTGATAGCTTCAATTTTAAATATTATTCCACCTTATCTAGGCTGGGAGGGTTTAGTTCCATATGTTTCTACTCTGTGGAAACATAAGTAAAATAAAAGAAAGTCTTTCAAAATTATTTCAGTATTGACCTATTTCAGCAATTTGAGAAGATAGTAATGATTATAAAGTCCTTAGCCACTGAATTATTTACAATTTACTGTGTACCAAATTTACCAATCTGGGTACCTTTCAAAATCCCTAGTTGTTGTACTGCTACAGTAGTATCCCATTCCTCTCCTTCCTCATGATAATGTGCACTCTTAATATGTTTGAGTACAATAACTCATGCTTATATGTATTCATATTTTGTGTGCTCCTCACAACTTTATGATAATCCTTCAAAGAATTTCTTGCCCCTTTTTTGAATGCTTCTATTATATAATACAGGTCAAATACCGATACCTCTGTTATAACTAAAATAAAGGTATAAAAATAATTATGAGTTCCACTTATTTCAAATGGCCACTCATTTCAGGTGATATCATACACTTTACTGTGTTGGTATAACACAATAAGTTGGACAGCCCTTGTGATATTTTAAAATGAGAATTTTATGTATAATATATATTTTAATTTTGTGTTCTTTCATTGCATTATGTAGAAAATTACATTTCCTTCTTTGGTGCTATGGCTCTCTGACACACATTACCAAAATATGACTAGTTGTTCACCAACCATTTCCTTTCCTCCCGACACAAAGCTAGACTGTATTTCTCAGGCTTCCCTGCAGTTAGATGTAGCCACGTAACTGAGTTCTGGCCAGAGGAATGTTGGTGGAAGTGATGATTCTACTTCCAGGTTTGGTAATCTGCACCATGCCCCTCCATTCTCCAGAGAAATGGAGAGAGCTCTGAGGACCTAGAGGAAGGAAGAGCCATAGATGATAGGAGACAGGATCCCTGAATTGCTGCTTGCAGAAAAACCAACCAATCGAGTCATCCAATCAGGAATACCCACATTGTAAAGTTGTGTAAGCAGGAAATAAGTCAGTCTAACTTGACTGATATAGCTGCAACTCACTGGGAAATGAATGCAAGGTCCTCCTCAACTCCTCTCCTCAACTTTCTTGTTATTTCTCCTTCTCTACTCTGACGCACAGGGTAGGAATGAATTACCACATATGGATTAAAAATTGGAGGCTTAGAGAAATAAATGAATGTAAGAACTAGGACCAGAATCTGGCCTTCCTGATTTCCAAGCTAAGATTTTCATCACCCCCATCCTCAGCAATGCTACATTGTTGGATGGTGCCAAGAACCATTGAAAGAGAAGAATGAAGTCATCAGGAAGAAAGTTGCAGATGACAGTGTTAGCTGACATAGAATGAGGGAAATGGGCATACATCAGTGAATTTCTACCAGGACTATGAAACATCTTTTCAGTGACTTAGTTGCTCTTCTGGGAGAGTTAATGAAGTTAATGTTCCTTGGGCTTATTAAGTAGGTGAGACTCATGATTTTAGAAAGAGATACATTTATGATGCCTGCAGCTGATACTCAGAATCTGAGCGTTGGAGAGGTAGAAGGAGAAGCCTGAAATCCAACTTAGAATAATTTTATAAAATTATGTAGGCAAGGTCACCAACCTGACTCTGAGTTCACTAATAAATATCAAAGCTTCTATTGGGTTTATGCGATTTTTTTTTCTTTCTAAGGAATTGGAACATAAATTTTATATATAATATATATTTTAATTTTATGCTCTTTCATTCCATTGTGAAGAAAATTACAATTCCTTCTTTGGTGCTATGGCTCTCTGACACACATTACCATAATGACATTTGTTTACTTAGCTTTCTGCCCTATTTGACAGGGAGCTCTTAAGGTCAAGGAACATTGTTTAGGTGGCAGATAGTATTAAGCACTTGTTTAAGATTGCTTATGAAGGCATATGTGATT
Organism: Lemur catta; assembly: GCF_020740605.2. Classification (NCBI taxonomy): domain Eukaryota; kingdom Metazoa; phylum Chordata; class Mammalia; order Primates; family Lemuridae; genus Lemur; species Lemur catta. The sequence continues at coordinate 42,851,652 of NC_059133.1, read as the reverse complement.
TGAGAATTATATTACCTCAACTTCTAACCACATAAATTGGAAATCATTTTCTTTCTATGTCTTGAAAGGCAAGAATATGAAAGAGAGTGAAAGATACTTTGAGAGTTTTGTTTTGTTTTTCAAATTCATTACTTGTTTACCTTAACTGGGACATAAACATTTCAAAGGTAATCAACTGAATGAGAGGATAAGCTTAGGCATCAAGTGACTATTATGTCTTTGCAAAGGTTTTCCTAGGAGTTCTGACATGTTTATTGGAGATTTTAGAAAATTCAGGATTTGTTCTCTCCTGCCCTCATTCATCACCCAATTTCCATTCCATGTACTTTTTTTCCAGACGGTATTGAAACTTAGCTTTTAGGAAGGCCAGAGATGAGTTTGTTTTTAGGCTATTTTAAAAAAAATTCTAGAATGTTCTGTTTGGGGATCCTAGGTACTAAGATGCCTGTAAGTCATAGAATAGATACATACATCTCCACTTCTTACCTGTTCGTCCCTCCACCACCACTTGTCGAGAAGAGATCCCTCCACTCACTGTTGTCACCACCACCGAGTAGAGGCTGCCCGATTTGAGGGAGTGGAAGCTGTATCTGCTGGTCTCACTGGAAACACTTTCATTTTTGATGACCACATTTTCATGGATCAGTAAGACTTGGTAAAATTCTACATCTCCCAGTGCCTGGGTCCAGTTAGTAAACAGACTACTGGTCATCCCTTGGTTGGCCACATGCAAGCCAGTAACTTGGGCAGGCACTAAAACACAGTAGACAGAAGACAAAACAAATGACACTTAGTCACCCTAAGGAAGTGTAAGAAAAATGAGTCAAAAAATGGAGACAGACTTGAAAGTGCCCAAAATAATTTTTTTGTTGTCTCTGTAGACTCTCAGTTCTATTTCCTGTGGCATATGGAGAACTACTCCCCTACAGAGGCTCTACTACTTTTAAAAAGCTGCTTATATGGGAAATCAAAATTATTTAGGATCCAAGGATAAATGATGCATGGTTAATCAGTAGTTTTGAATTTAAATTTTAAGTAATGAAGGCTGTGTTTTTGAAGATAATATGATTTTCTCTGTCTTTGCCCCATGAGAACATAAAGCCATGTGATCTACTTGAGCCAATGGTTGTTATGGGGTGGTACTGGGAAGTTCCTTCAATATTATAATTAGGTTATGGTCTGGCAAACTGGTTAGTTCTTTATGGGCACATTCTGAAAAGGGCCATTATTATAATACATGAAAATGCTATAATAATATAAATTATATTGTCATATATAAAAATAATAATAATGACAAGGATAACTATTGAATCCCTGCTAAGTGGCAATTATGGGCAGTATACTTTATAGAAGTTATATTATTTGATACTTATTCAAAACTATAAAGCTGATTTCATTTTTCCCTTTTTTAATGAAGAAACCAAAGATCACAAAATGTAAGTAATTGAGCCTGTATCATAGTGCTAACAAATAGTCAACCTGGGGTCCAAAGATCTGTCTAACTCCTAAGCTTGTGCCCTTTTCTTGATTAGCAATGATTGTGACTTCCAACCTATCCTTTAACAAATCTTATACACAAATCTTGAAGTTGATACTTGGTCAACATATATTCTTCTTTGTGCCTCTTTCCTGAATTAGGATAATCAAAGGGATTGGAAACTTGGCACTCCTCTTCTTAAAGTTCCCTGCCTTTTGGGTTATGATACAAACATATTCATTAAAAAATGCTACTATACATGGATCAGAAGATTTAGGATTCTAAATTCTAAAGTTAGAAATTTAGAATTCTAATTCTAAACTTTATATGGGAAGCAAAGCATCTACAATGGCGAAAACAATTTTGAAAAAGAACAAAGTTGGAGGACTAACATCATCTGATTTTACTAAAAAATAGTAATCTACAATAATCAGGTCACTGTGATCCTGGCAAAGGATACAGACACGTAGATTGATGGAAAAGAATTGAGAGCCAAGAAATAGACCAACAAATATATAGCCAGTTGATTTTTTAGAAATGCAAAGGCAATTTAGTGGAGAAAGGATAGTCTTTTCAAGAAATAGGGCTGAAATTATTAGATATCTATATGCAAAGAAATAAACCTTGACTCATATTTTATACTATATATAAAAGTTAACTCAAAATGGATTACACACCAACATTTAAAACCTAAAGCTATAAAACTTCTAGGAGAAAATCTTTGTGACTTTGTGTTAGGCAAAGATTTTTTTTAGATATGACACCAATAGCATAATCTATGAAAGAAAAAAATTGATAAATTGGACATCAGAATTACAAAGCCATGATCAGCAAAATACACTAACAATATAGTGAAAAGACAAGCCACAGACTGGGAGAAAACATTTTCCTCACACATTTTGGACAAAAGACTTGTCTGTAGAAGAAAGAACTCTCAAACTTAATGATAAGAAAACAAACAACCCTATTTTAAAAATGGGCAGGATATTTGAACACAAACCTCTCCAAAGAAGATAAATGTATGGAAATAAGCATTTGAAAGGATTCTCAAGACCATTAGACATTAGGAAAAGGCAAATTAAAGCCACATGAGATACCACAGCAATTAGAGTGGCTAAATTATAAAACAAACAAACTGACAACACCATGCTGCTGAGGATGTGGAGAAAACGGAAATCTCTTATATTGGTGGGAATGTAAAATTTTACAACCACTTTGGAAAACAGCCTGACAGTTTCTTACAAAGTTAAACATACACTTACCATATGACCCAGCAATATGGGTGGTAGGGATGATGAAAATGATCATAGTCTAAAACAATGCCTTGGACTTCCACTCTGGCAGTATGATGAGCAAGATACCAAAAAAATCCCTCCAATAAACACAACTACACATGTTGAATAAAATGTAAAAATGTAAATGAATCAGTAAGTTGTCAAGAATGTAAGAAATTCTCAGAGGCCAAAACTAGGTGCCACAGAGGTAACTGGATCACTGAAGCAAACTGTCGTCTTGACAGCATCTTTCAAACATAAATTTAAGCTTCAATTTTATGGTATTGCAGGATCTCAGAGAGAGGAGGTAAAGTGTAGGACTTTTATAGACTGAAGAAGCTCACAGGTGACCCTGCATGACACTGGATCCTAAAAGGCTACATTCTAAGTGTAAATTAAATAAATATTCCCTCTCTACTCCCCATATCACCCTAGCCTCTTTAGTAGTGAGTGGAGAAAAAAATTTCCTCTGAGCATTCCTAATCTTAAGATAGCTTCTATGTGTTTGCAATCAGAATTCATAAAACCTGAGTGATCATAAAAACCTTAGGTTCATAATTTAGATAATTTAAATTAAAGTAGGTCTGGTTTGATAGTAGTCCTGTGCACCTGAAAGAATCAAATGAAAAATTCTTTCTGAAATGCACCTTCAAACAAGGCCTTAAAGAATTCCCACAGAATAAAATTCTAGGGAATATGAGCTTACAGTAAAAGAAATCACAAACATTTAAGGAAATAAAACATTATAAGCAAAAGGCAGGAAAATCAATAGACAAAAGGATCTAACTCCTGAAGATTTCATATATTGTAATTATCAGATTTAGAATGAAAAATAAACATTGTTAATTTGCATATAGCAATAAAAGAGGGAAATGAAAATATAACTAAATACTAGCAGAGCATAACATAGATTTGAAAGAGAGCCAAAGAATGTTTAAAAGGGAAATATGTAATAATTAAAAGTTAAAACTCAATGGGTAGATTTAGAAATAGATTAGACAGAGCCAAAGAAAGAATTAATGAACTTAAAGAGATGAGGAAATTATCAAGACTGCAGTCCAGACAGCAAATACATGAAAATTGTGAAATATAAACACACGTGTATGTATGTGTTCTAGAATACCAGAAGGAGACAGAGGGGAAATAGAGAAGAGGCAAGAGGTGATATTGGAGCTGGGGACAGTGGTTTATGCCTGTAATCACAGCACTCTGGGAGGCCGAGGAGGGAGGATCGCTTGAGGTCAGGAGTTTGAGACCAGCCTGAGCAAGAGTGAGACCCCATCTCTACTAAAAATAGAAAGAAAAAAAAAGAGGCAATATTGGAGAGTTAATAGCTGAGAATTTGCAGGATTATTGAAAGATACTAATCTGAAAGTAGGGAAATCCCAATGAATCTCAAGCAGGATAAACAAAAAGACACCTACATCTAGATCATTATTGTGAAATAACTGAATACCACAGACAAAGAGTGGATCTTAAAAGTAGTTATAGTAAGCAGACAGATTACTCAGAGAGAAATAAAAATTAGGCTGACAGCTGAAATTTCAACAGCAACAATAAATGCCAGGAAAACTAGAATAATATCTTCAATGTGCTGAGAGAAAATAACTTCCAACGTAGAATTGAAACCCAAGGAAAACATCTTGCAAGACTGAAAGCTATATAAAGACATGTCTAGCTAGGCATGGTGGCATGTGCCTGTAGTCCTAGCTATTCGGGAGGCTGAGGCAGGAGGATCGCTTGAACCCAGAAATTTGAGGCCAGCCTGGGCAACATATATTATATTTAGAGTCTCTGTTTCTAAATATAAATAGAAACATGCCCATAAAAAGCAAAAGTGGAGAGGGTTTGTCCCTAGAAACTTTCAAGAAAGAAATTTGAAGAGTGTTCTCCAGGATGAAGGAAAGTAATGGGGGAAAAGATGGTAAATTGGTAGGTACATCTAAACAGATGTTGACTGTATAAAACAATAATTCCATTTTTTTTATGGGGCTAAAAAAGGAGAGAGAAACAAAATACAAGACAACAATAGTATATAAATTGAAGAAAGGAATCTTTGCTTCCTATTTCACTGAGAAAATGAGAGCAATTAGAAGACAACTGCCCACCGATACATCTTCCTACCCCCTGGCATCTCACCCATATCTTCCTTCCTAACTGACATTCAAGTGCGATTACCTGTGCTCCTTTCTAAAGCCAGTTCCTTCACGTGTGCTCTAGATCCAAATACCTCTTTCCTACTCAAAGAATAACTGCGGTATTTCTTCCCTCTCTTTACATCATCACCATTCCCCTGTCTTCTAGATCATTCCCATCAGCATAAAATATGCTCTTATTTCTTTTATCCTTAAAAAGCAATCCTCCTTTCAACTGTACTTCCTCTTCTAGATGCTGCCCTATTTCTCTGCTCTCCCTGGCAGCAAAACTCCTTGGAAGCGTTGTTCTTTACTCTGTTTCAAGTTTAGCCAAATAAACCCAAGCAAAGTAAAAAGAAGGAACTAATAAAGATAGCTGAAATTAGTAAAATAGAAAACAAACACAACAGAAAGAACCCATAAAACCATGCCCAGGACATAATAGGCATTTAATGAATATTTGTGAATTGCATGTTAAATAATTCAGCAGACAGAACACTTTAAAATCTGAAATGCATACACATTATTACCTGTTCTGCCTTTTACGGAAGAGGAATTTTTTAAGTCTCCACTAATAGTGGTGACTGTAGCCTTGTATTTTCGTCCAGGCACCAGGTCGGTAAAAGTGAATTCTTTGGCCTCTTTGGAGAGCGGCTTGTGGATGAGTAAGAGGTCTCTGTCAGCTAGTGAAATGGTGTATTTCTCCCATTCTGTTACAGGGGTCTGCCACATGATGCCCAGTGAGGTTTCATTGGCATGCTTGACACGGAGCTGGGGGACAGCCAGGGGAACTGAGGAAAGCAATGGAGATGTGGGTCACTGATGGACTCAGACACACTCACCGAGTATTCTTTCGAGGGCTCTTCTCCTCCATCCTCAAGGGTGTTCCGATTCAACATTTATCAGTGCTTATGAAGATTAAAACAAAAACGCTTGTCACAAAAAAATTTTGTTCATGTACCATAACCAGAAATAAGGATCCAAAAGAATACTATTGGAAAACACCTTACTGGAAGGCATCATGTATCTTTGACCACATAATACTTTATTAGAGTTTATCTCTTCATATGAATTGTCACACAAAAAATATTTAATCTCATCTCAACATCCACAAAACCACAAAGAAAAGGCTATGTGTGAGTATTTAGGTGGAGTTAGAAGTATTTTTTATCCCCATAGCTTGGAAAGACCACGTGCATCTCTCTTTTGTTTCTGAGGCAGAAACATTGATGTGTTCATGAGAGGGAGAGGTGGTTGGTAAGGAAAAACAGCATCTGATTAAGGACCCCTCTTATCTAAAGAATCAAAATTGCTCCCATTTCTTTAAAAGGCTTTATTATTGCAATTTCTAGGCAATATTGTTAAGAGCAAAGGGTTGATCCTGTAAAATAACAGGGAAACCAATTATGAAACAATCAAGTGTATAAAATTTTATGGTGATTTTTGCATCAAAGACATTGTTTATAATTCCATCCTAATTGAGTCCCTAACTCTGCAACTTCCTTCTTCAGTATGTAAAAACAATTTGATTATTTATGACAAAGACTACTTCAAGTTACTCAAATAAGGTAAACTGGAGGTGCAATTTAAGAAAATTCTCCTGAGAATTATGCCAACATGCTGACAGTCCCTGCTGTCCCCTTCATCATACATTTTCAAGTTATTTGAGGTTGCAGAGGACATAGATGCTTGTCCTCTGAAATACTGAAACTGGCTTGGTTTAAGCTGATATAGGTCTTTGATCATCATCCAGTGGATATTAATATTCAGAAGATGAAAACGTTATTGGAAGACACAGTTGGCAAGCTAAGGGGGTGTCTCCATCCTTTTCTTTGACATTCTTCAAAGAAGAACATTGAATCAATGTAGTCATTTCTCTACTGTCAGGCAAGACTAAGAGAGAATACTCCAAGAATGGAGTATTTCACACCATAGGGATTATCACAGAAATGTTAAACTTGGAAGGGCAACTCTCTTATTTGAAAGTTGAGAAAACAAGCTTAGAGAAGTTGTGACTTGCCTAAGGAATTATAGTATAATGGTGACAGCAAGAATACCAAGATCCATGTTTCAGGATCTTCATTCTCCTCTTCCCTAAAATCCAAATATATCTTTCCACTTTAATCACCCTTCCTTGGTACCTGAAATCCCCACAGTCAACATTAGGTTAAGGCAATGGTTCCCTAATATTGATCACCAGCAAAAGATTCTTTTGTGGGAAGGATTAGCCTTTATTCTCAGATTGTATCCTTCTGTTCTTTTCATATTTAAAATGTCCTTCTTTTATGAAATAATGGAGTTGCTAGTGGAAGTAGATTTTCAACGTTCTAATTTGACAAATTAAATATTACCTACCCTATGTTAGTCTGCAAGTCTGTAATATCTCAAATTCAGGGAACACCAGGGTATGACATTAGCAGCTGCCTGGGTTACTTGGGAGAGGAAACAGATTAAGCTTCCATTAGTCATTAACACCTTCATATTTGCTTACCTGTCCTGCCTTGGCAACGCTCGGAACTCTTCAGATTTCCACTCTCAACAATGACTTCTACCTCATACTGTCTTCCTGGTATGAGCCCCAGGTCCCCCAGGACATAGCGCGTTTCCTCCTTTGCCACCGTGGTGTTGAGCAGCACCACGGAATCATTGAAGAGCAGGATACGATACTGCTCCCAGTCTCCAGCAGGGGGCGACCAGTTCACCACGAGAGACCGCATCCAGCCGTTGGTGGCCTCCAGGTTCCCAACTTTGTCTGGAACTAAAAGGTGAAATGATGTCAAAAAGGAGATACTACAAACCAAAAGTAAGGACATTAATTTACTTTTCATGGGCAACAGTAGATAGGAGACACGATATCTGTACTTCAAAACATTTATGTCCCCTTCTGATGTCTGTGGATTGCAAATGAGTGTTCTTTCTTCATTTTGGAAACATTTGACACTCAAGAAATGTATGCTAAAGTCATTTTAGTAAAATATCTTAGTAATATTTACTAATGTGATATTCTGTAACACTGTTAATAATCTAGTGACATGAATGCTGTCTTTTATTGATTGCACTCTAGTCCTAGACACAGTACTGGAATTGCTCCTAATGAGGGTGGCATCTTTTGGAAGACACACTGGATGTTGTGGTCATGAAGCATTCCTGTTTTTCTTTTCCAACTGAAAATCTTCTTGCAATATATCTCTGATCTTATTAATTTTCTTTTTTCTTAAAAACAGCAAGTTCTCCTCAGAAACTACAGAGTAAAATATCAGGTCCTTTGCTTGCATTTGTAGCTCTTCAAGTTCAGACCCCACATCCTTCCAGTCTTAACTCTATTTCCCCTCCCTCCTTCCCTACCCCTGGGAAAGCTGTACGGCCTCCAGGTGTATGCTCTGCAGACCTGTAAGTCTCCCGGGCTCTTCTGCCTCTGTGCCTTTGCTTATACTATTCCTTCCACTTCAAATGCCCTTCCTTCTTTTCCCTGTTCATTTGCCAAGAACTTCACACTTTTTTAGGTCTGACTTAAAGGCCATTTCCTCTAAGCTTTTACTGCTCTTCTGAAAGAGAATTTTATTCTCTTTCCTTTCTGACCATATAGCTCTTTCTCAAGATTTTTAGTAGCACAGAGAAGGGCTGTGGAATCAGCCTCGCTTAAATTCTAGCTCCACCACTTATGGGCTGGATGACTACGGATGAGTTACTTGATCTCTTTGAATTATCTGTACAATGGTGATAACAGGACATCTCTCATGGTTTTTTTTGTGAGAACTCAATGAAATAATGGGTGTAAAGTGTTTATTCAGTGCTGGATACATGGAAATATCAATGCAGTCAATATTAAAAGGTACTATTTTTACTTTTGTGGTCACCCGGCTAGCTCAATCAGTAGAGCATGAGAATCTTAAAATGTACTATTTTTACTTTTGTTGTGTGTATATTCTACATCTGTGTGATTAAGATGCAACCTCTCTAAAGTAAGGTCAGCAAACTTTCTCTGGAAGGGCCAGAGAGTAAATATTTCAGGCTTTGCAAGCCATATATGGTCTCTGTCTCATATTTTTCTTGTTCACTTATTTGTTTGTCTGTTTGTTTTTGTAACCCTTTAAAAATGCAAAAATAATTCTTAGCTTGGGGGCTAACCAAAAACAGACCACAGACCAGATTTGGTTTCACAGGGTGTAGCTTGGTAAATAAACCCTGTCTTAAAGGCAAGTAGCATGTCTCATCCATTTTAACAATGCTGAAAGCTCACAGTACAATAATATACACATGTAAGACACTGGATCATTATTTGGTGACATAAATTAATAAAATAATGTATGGAAAACATGGTTAAGTGCTTACTGGTCCTCACTATAAGAATGGATCAGAAATGTTTTATTTATTGGTATCAAAGCTAATGTATTTATGCTACTTAAGTGATGTGACATGAAAAAGCATAGGACAGAAATAATATGCAGATCATTTAGGAATCCAAACACACTTACTTAAGTAATTGAGATGAATGTAATTAACCCTCTGCGTTACTCTGCATATTGGGCTGTGGACCCCTAACATCCTCAGTCATATAGACCCTACTTCCTAGGTTAGAAAAGGAGTTTTCCTTCCAACTTATTTTGTCTTATTCTAAGATGGGTCAGAGAGTTATTTGGGCAACCGAGGAATATTCTGTACCCGAGACTCACATGTTCTGCCCACTGCCATCTTCCGAGCAGATAGTTCACCAGAGACACAGCTGATGGTAACTTGATAAAGTCGTCCAGGGGCTAAATCTTTAAAGTGAGTTTCAGTAACCTGAGATGCTAATATTCTGGATTCCTTGATGGTCCCTTGGTGAGACAGGGTAATGTTGTAGGAATCCACATTTCCAGGAGGTCTTTGCCACTTGACTTTTAGGGAGGTCAAACTGCCATCATTTGTCACCTTCAGGTTTGAGACTTCCATGGGAGCTAATTAGGAAAGAATGGAAAAGAGACTTTTATTCAGGATATCTTACCAATCCTGTGGCCAAATTTTCACTGTATTTTAATTTTTGCAAGGCACATTCCTTGTTCAGAAGAAAACAACCACTTGGAGAGGCAAAAATAATCCTATAAAACCAAAAGAAGGCTGTATGTGTAGTGGCAAGATCCTAATCCTGGCCATTGGGAGCCCAGGATTCTGGTTCAGATATGGCCATTAGTCAGCTGGGACACTGGACAGCTCGCTCCAGATCGCTGAGGCTAGTGCCCCTTATTTGCAGAAGAGGCTTGGTCCTTTCCAGTTCTGAAATTCTTTAAGTGCAATGCACAAAGAGGTCTGTTATCTGCCTAATTTTTTCTCATCTTTATACATTTAATAATATCAAGTACATAATAAATAGATTGTTCAATAGATCGGTGATTACAAAATTTTATGTGCTAAAAATACTTTATTTTTCATATTAAGTCATGATAAAGAGGTGTGTTACTATTTCATCAAAGGAAAATGATTATAGAGGAAATATCCTTTGGTGAATATTTTTTCGACCTCTTGCCCATGCGGCAGTTTGGGGCCTCACTAATGACATAATGTAAATTAATGAGGCTTCATAAAAAGAATGGGCATAGCTCATTGATCTTGTATAAGGTAGTTAGAAGTGTAATGTGCTTCTTGGTATACATAAATATCTCTTGAGATAAAGAATACATTTTTGTCAGGAATGTCTACACATCTTTGAGGTGTGTTATAAAAGGTGTGTAAATGTACAGGAGTCCTCAAATATCTTTCTCATCTGCCTCTTATAGTTTTAGAAACCCTCCCCACTAGAGTAATTTCTAAGGCACTAAATATTTTAGATTTCCTCTTAAAATTCGATAACTCACCAAGAGAGGGGACTTATTAACCCATTAGACCTGCTAGAAGCATTAGAATCTACTAGAATGCAAGCTCCATGAGGACAAAGACTTTGTCTTTTTTGGATGTTGTTAAATCAGCAATGCCTAGCATATAGCTTACATTCAATGAATTTTGGTTGAGTGAAGGAATCCCTGTAAGAATTATTCATTAACACTTACCACAGATTATCTTATCAGTTTAGGTTAGATTGTGAGAATAGGACCTGTGGTATTTCGGCCCAGGACATGTTTTGTTAGACAGAGCGTTTTGGAAATGACTGTCACATGGGGGTAGGTCTATGCATAGCACTGAGAAACTAATTCTGGCCTACTGTGAGTGACGTCACTAAGGCACTGCTTCTCAGAAGCAAAATGCCAGGAGATGGGACTACTAAAAAGCGAAGCTGGGACCATGTCAACAATTAATTTTGCCTATTTCAAAATGTTGGCAAGGGCTAGCCTAAACTTTAGAATAAAAGGGAATCTCTCTTTTTCTCAGTATAAAAATAGAAATGTATCAAGACTCTTCCATAACTTACGTGAATTTTAATTTGTCCTACATTACCATTATTCAAATAACTTAATAAGCCTGATTTATTAAACATTCCCTTGATTTGAGCTTTATTCTTATTCTACTAGGGAGGGGAAACTTACCTGTCCTGACTAGTTTCCACCTGTAGTTTTGTAGCCCTGCAGCCTCGGTAGCAATAGTGACATTGTAGAGGTGGCCAGGTGTCAGCCCATGAAAAGCATAGGAAGTAGTGTGTTTGTCCACAGCACTGCTGTGAACTAGGGTCCCTTTATCCATGAGCATCACATGGTACCGTTCCACATTCCCAGAGCCATGGGACCAGGAAATCAGGAGAGAATTGGCTTTTGCGGAAATACCAATATCTTTCACTGGAGATGGCACTGGTGGGATAAAATGCATGTCCAAAATATCATTCCTAATTTCGTTACAGAAGACACAGGCACATTTAATTAGAACTCACACATTTATTTATGCTTCTCTTTATATATTAACTTGTGTAATAGCAATAATGGATAACAGGACTCTGAAAATTTCACTGGAACCTTGATTAATGCTCTGTTCAAAGCCCACAGGCTAAAGCTACATCACCATTGACTTGTCTGTCTCCCCCGGTTAATAGGTATTAAGGTAGTTTTGCCAATGAAGTATAACATGGCACAGCAACAAATAGAAGGGAGACAGGCAAGAACTACAGAAGATGAAAAATGGAGAGATTAAAAACAGAGAAAATGAGGGAGAGCGAATGTTATGAAAGACATGTGCTTATTGAAGGAGGTGGTAATGTGCCGTGGCTGTCATGGTATGTGGGCACAATAGATGACTTATTTTTCACCACATCAAGGAAGCAAAGACCTGTTTCAAACATAGGGACATCTGGGAAACATCATGGCTTGATGTTATGAGAAGAATATATAAAGAAAGAAAATGTTTTAAAAATCAGTTTTATGGCACAAACTTAGAAAATGAGGCAGAAAATCCTGTTGCCTAGGATTTGAGTTTGAAGGGCCATTAGGGAGCACCTATTTCAAATCGGAGAAAACGTCAGTTCAGAGAAGTCCCGTGCATGACTTGTTCAAAATCACTGAGCAAGTTAGGAACATGATCACACATTTTATTTTTGGTCCAGTTTTTCTACTGTATCACATGACCTCCTTTTAAAAATTACTTAATTGGTCTGGGGGACATTCTCACTCCTATTCTGGAATAAAATATAACTTCAAAAGTATTACAGACTATTAAAAACTCAAGTATTTATAAACAGGTCTTACCTGTTGATCCATTGGTATAAACTGAAGAGGAACGTTTACTTCCAGAAACAGCTGTGATGGCAATATTGTATTTATTGCCAGCAGTGAGATTTAAAAAAGTATATTCATTCCATGAAGTGCTTTCTTGAATTTGGACCTCCTGTATCTTTTGGTTATTATCATCAAATAATTGCACCTCATACCAGGTGACTTTTCCAGGAGAAGGAGTCCACCAAACATGCAAGCTGGTTGAAGTAGTCTTCTCTTTGCTGACTTCAAACCTAGCAGGAGGTAAAGGATCTGCAAGACAAATACGAAGAAAAAGAACATGGCTTGAAGACTTTTGTAAATAACTTGTAAATAAGCTTATTTTGCTACAATCCAGATTCATTTTTCTTAAAAACTTGAAGAATCTGCTACCTGTGAAACAAATTGGCATTTTGCTTCACTTCTAAACCTACCATTTCACTTGCAAAAGAAAAACCCCACTCAGCTACTAGCCATATGAATTCCTTTTTCTAATAAATTTTTTTTTGTTAAGGTTGCTTTGACCTTGAAGTCTAAGCAAGGTCATATTTTCTTCAGCTTGCAAGTTTAGCACACTTTTCAAATATTGACAAACATCCAGGCTATGCCTAGATAAATAGTGAAAATCTCAATAGAAAATGTAAATATTTAAATAAAAAGAATTTGAAATTTGTACTGAACTTTTTCCAAGGTTGTGGATTGTTGGTGTCAAGTATACGTAACTTCGGGTGGTTTTTAGATATTAAACACCCACAAAAGATACAGATTTGATTAAAAGCCTAAAGTAGGTTTGCACACCAAAATGGATTCTCCCAATAGTTGAGATTCCCTACCTGCCTAAATTTTTAAAATCTCAGTTTTGGGGCACTTTGGAGCTGCCAGTGCCCCCAGAGTAGGTGGGAATGGAGAAGTCTTGCACCCAGCTGTTAACTTGATTTCAACTCCCAAAGCTATGGATCAGTTTCAGGAGCCCTGCTTTGCCTGTGTTGAATTTCCACCATTGAACTTGGAATAGGATAAAGAACATATCTTTGGGTTAGGAACTAGGTCAATAGTATTTAATGAGCAGCCATTCTTTTTACAGTGGGAAGTGGAACCTGAAAAATAAGGCTGTTGATATCCTGAATGCTGAGAGTAGCACTATAGAGAGACATCTCCATATGAGAAATTTTCAGGAATCCTACATGGTTCTTGGTCTAGAAAGTGGAATCAAGATATTGGAGACCAATTTCTAAGGGTCAGGTTAGATGTTTTAGTAGCTTGGCTACAGAAACTTCAATTCTTATCCACCTCCTGATAGACTATATTTTACTCACAAGATAACATCAAGAATTCTAAACCTTATTAGAACAATATATACTTTAAAAAGATGTTCACTTGTGATTAACACATTAATATATACAAAAAGAAAGAAGATAACCTTACTCTATATTTAAAAGGCATGTACAGACAGACAACTCATAAGACACCATAGGCTTAATACAGCCTATGAAATCTAATGTCTCTGTGTTTTATGTTTTATGTTATGATTTATATGAGCACTTCATACTGCAAAAATTAAATATGCCACATACCATTTTATAATATCAATAATTAATAATATAAATATTAGCTGACAAATAAGCTGAGGCAGCAATAACTAACTAATATAATTCACAAAGAGCCCAAAGCACAGGTGAGATTGGAATACAAGGTTGCATGGTTCACACCATAGCATAGCCCTTTAGTTCACTTCAAGAGTGTAGGTTCTAGAGTCTGATAGCCTGGACTTGAACCAGGCTTTCCTACTTTGTAGCAGTGCACTTTGAGCAGTGCCTCGGTTTCCTCATGTTGCAGTGCTGATAATAATATTATCTTTTAAGTAGAATTGTCATGAAGAATAAATTGAATATTATAAAAAGCACTTAGAACAGTATCTGGCATGTACTAAGTGCCCAATGTTAGCTATTATCATTATTATTATTCCTATAATTAGGAGAAGATATTAGGAGAACCAGTGAGATGTAACAGTAGAGACCATGGGCTTTGGAGTCAGAATGAAATTCAAATCGCAACTCCATCACTTAACAGTCATGAGACTTTCGGCAAGTTGCTTAACCTGTCTAAGCTTCCGTTTTCTCATCTGTCTGGGGAGTATAATTAATAATAGTACCTACATTCCCAGGCAGTTTTCAGAAGTAACAAGATATAGAGTAGACCATGGGATTCTAATAGCCAACGAAACTCAAGAACAACACTGTCACACTCAACTGAGATGACGCGCTTTTGCTGAAGTGGCATTTTAAGGACAAGGATGAGAGGGACAGCTGCTTCCAGTGATAGTTCAAAAGGGATCAATACTGTCATCTGCATTTACTACCAAGCCAGATAAAAATTAAAGAAAATGATGTTATGATCGCTATAATCTAAACATATATAATCTGCAAAATATGAGCTATACAAAATGAATTTTGAGGTTGCGTGCTTGGAGGGTGAAGTTCAGAAATGTAGACTTTATCTAATCTCTCTGAGCCAGAAAACAAAACAGTCAATCCTTTGTACATCCGCTAGAACAAAGGAACAATGAGACTGGGAAGTGCCTGGGCTGCGAGAACCTGCACTGGAAACAAACACTTAAAACCCCATTTATACTGTGATAAAGCCTTTTGCTGGCAGTGGTCCACTATTGCTATGCAAGCTGCAGAAATTAAATAGTTTTCAGACTTCTTTTTAATCTAAGCCCAACGAAAACTCTGCTGTAGTAAAAAGAAGTTTTCAATATTTTATTAGATACACATTAGAGACTTCTATCAGGTTGCTAATTTCATATATATATATATATATATATATATATATATATATAAAAGAGAGAGAGAATGAAATTTTTAATGCTGTTTGAAAATTTAGTCATATACCTGTAATCTTCTGATTATATGACAGATCATATGTTATTAGAAAATCCTATTTATGTAATTTATGCTGATGGTTAGAGGTATCAATGCACATATTTGTGCATTTATAGCTTTTCTGTTTTTTCCACCACTCTCATATACATAATAACCAGTGAAGTATTACAAAATATGAAAACTGTCAAAAACCATAAATAAATGCTTTGATCTTGATCAATATCACAATTTATCATTAGCTATACATTCAAGACATCTTTATACTTCTTGGTTCCAGGTAGACCTGAAATATGAAATGCCAAATACAAAGTTCTACAATATTCATCTCATGTACTTGAATGAATCTACCAGCATCAGAAAGCCCCAGAATTTCATAATAAGTAGGCTTGATGTCAACCCAATTTTTCTGTTCTCAAAGGAAAGACAAATTTGGCAAAATTCCTGAACCAAAATGAATTATGTCTTCCTTTTCATAAAAAACATGACTTAGGACACTGGGTGTAGTGGCAGATGCCTGTAGTCCCAGCTACTTGGGAGGCCGAACCAGGAGGATCACTTGAGCCCAGGAGTTCAAGGCTGTAGTGTGCTATGATCCTGCCTGTGAATAGCTACTGCACTACAGCCTGGGCAACATAGTAAGACCCCATCTCTTAAAAAAAAGTGACTTAGAAAGAAGGAGAAAATTATACTTATAATGCAAGTAATATTTGCTTAATTTTTTTTTTTTTGCCAGAGCATGGTCATTAAAACATTAGTATTTATTGATATAGGAATTTCTAGACTGTTTAAAATTTGGAATGATTGTATTTATTTTAGAAATAAATTCAACCTTTTAACAAAGGTGCAGCCAATCTATGGGTCGGTGCCAAAAGCTTTTCCTGAAGACATAATAGCACCACATTATATCTGTGTGGGATCTGATAGTTTACAATGTGCTTTCTCAGTTGGAATAGGGACTCAGAGACATTAAATGACTTGCTTGTGTTGTATAGGTATCAGGTAGTACAGCTGAGCTTCTAATATTTGACTTCAAATTGTGTGTTCTTTCTATCACACCTCAGCTGTCCTAGTGTAGGGAATGATGTCTAAATTATATATTCAGTGGAATAACAAAAAAGCAAAATAGGTGTCCATGGAAAATGATAGGCAGCTTTGTAGAATTTTTCAATTGGTGGTTTGAATATTGTAGCATAGACAAAATGAAAAACAATAGTAATGACAGCCAAATCAAATTCTGCGGCCATGAAAGTTCTCTTTTCCAAAATAATGTTTTTCTTGTTTATTCCTTTTTCCCCGATTGTATTGCCTTTACCTGGAGTCCTATCATTTTATGCTGGCTTACTTCAGGAGTTTTCTAAGTATCTTTTTTATTTTCTGTCTCCCTCCACTATTGCCAAATAACCTCTTTGTGCATCTCTCCCTTCTGCCGTCCTCAGCCTCCTTGAAGCATCAAGAACTTTCCATGAGTTTCCATTTCAGAATAAAGCCTAAGTTTCTTCCTAGGCACTCAAGGTTTTCTCAAACTGGATAGTACTACCTTTTCCCAACCTTGTCTTTCACCACTGTCTAACTTCAGTCCATGAGACCTTTTTAGAAATTACAGAGCCAATTTCTGCTTCTTACAGACATTGGGATACCATTCTAGTTAAAAGTAGAGTGGTTAGGGGACTTGATTGGAAGCTGCATTTATGTAACATTTTCATTATAGTGGAATAAAAATACACTATTCATATAAAATAATTAGAGATTTTCTCATAGAAATCGGGGGGCAAAAGCCCAAACCATCCTTTGGTGCAGGTTTTTGAAAATGAGAAGAACAACAAAATGGAAAAGAAATTGCTCACAACCTCCAGTTAATTAAATACATTTCTAGAGAGATAATGTCTTTCACTTTGTTATTGTTGCTCTTTGACTATAGTTAGCTTTCTGGCTTATGTTAAAGATGATGCGCTATACTATGCTAATACATCAGATTGCTGTGCATTAGATTTAACATCTGTATACACTAGATATAAAATTCAGCCACTAAGAAACATAAAATTTTAACAATCTCAAAAGGGAAACTAAAGCAGTTTTGACAATCATTTGCATCATTGTAAACAGCAGTGCAGGCTGCCGTGTTATTTTGCAGCTTATCATGTTAAGCGCTAGGTATATAAATAGGTAGAGGCCAGCACTCTGAGAATCTACAGTCTACTCAGGGAGTTAAGACATATGTGAAAAGGGTAAACAGAAAGATGAATTATAGGGAGGCTGACTTTTGATGTCAGAATTAAACCTGGGTTTAATTCCCAACACTGTCACCACAGGGGGAGCTTTAGGCATGTTGCTTAACCCCCTTGAGCCTCAGTTTCCTCATCTGTAAAATGGGACTACCAATACCTACTTTACAGAGTTGTAAGTGTTAAGAGATAATGTAGATAAGATGTTAAGTGCAGCCCCTAGCACATGGTGTGCACTCAGTAAATGGTAGTTGGTATGAGTATGACAGCTTCTCTTGCTTTTAGTAGTAATATAGGCCGATATCAATGCTAAATATGCAAAATTGAGAATGATGTCCAAGGGCTGAGGTCTCAGAGGTGAACTTCATGAAGGAGGTGAACTTGAACAAGTTTGGAAAGTCAAGTGGGACTTGACTTAAAAATCAGAGAGATGAAAGGGCATTGCAGAGTGAGAGAGCAGTTTAAACTAAAGTACTGAGAAGCTCACTTCTAATGAATATTAGAGAATCCAGACAACTTATGGACACTGCTGCACCCTCATTGCCCTGATACCCTTCAGCAGGCCCACCCCGATTCTTTGATATCAGCAACTGAGGCTTTTGCCAATATTATCTAAAATGCTACATAAATGCAATATAAAGAGAAGTCCCCTGGTCCCTCTTCTAATCAGATCGCTACCCAAAAGCCCTCTTATGTAGAAACTCATAAGCTATCACTTGATATATACTTCCAAACCTGGACATCTAGATATTAAGGAATTATTGTTAATGTTAGGTGTGATAATTATATTATGGTTATGTTAAAAAATCCTTATCTTTCAGAAATGCAGACTGAAATATTTATAAGTGAAATGAGATGATAGCAACTTGGACTGTATCAAAATGATGTGCAGTGGGGGAATGAGTGGGGATATAGACAAAACAAGATTATCTATAAATTAGTAATTATTGAAGGTAGGTGATGAGTACATTATACCATCCTTTTTACTTTTTTATGTATTCAAGTTTTTTCCATATAAAAGGAAGAAAAACAAAATGAAAAACAAAAATCCCTGGAAATCTATATGTATGCCTGCCATGTTCATTTTAGTTGTATAGTATATGTTTGGAGCATATATGCATCTTAATTTATATACATTAATACATCTGGAATGGGCTTGATTTCTCCTACAAGGTCAGAAAGTTATAAGTATTATCTTTTATTTCCCAGGGGGATTCCAGCAAATTGATGTCTGGGAATGGAAGGTCAAACAGTTTTTCTTTGTTCTCCTCTTATTCTGTCTGGACAAATTAGATTTTATTTCTTTCTAGCTAATGTGTAGAATGCCATGCCCACCAACAGAAGTCAGACTAATAGAAGAGTATTCCTAAGCACATGCAGGAAGATCAGTCTTAGAGAACTGGGCTGCTTCATTCCATGTAGGCAGCTCAGCTTGACCTTAAAATTCCTGAAATAAATTGACTGCAAATGGCTGATTGCTAAACACTGAAGTCACCACCAAAAATTCAACACAATTGAAAAGCAACAGTGGCTCCCCATTTCTTCATGTAAAACCACATTTAATCATTATCCCCACCCTTGGTTAGGCTAGGTATATAGAGATTTAAAATATTTTGTAATATACTTTGTCCTTTTTAAAAGTTGACTTGAAAAGTATTAACAAAATATCATGTGGTAATTTGAAAGAGCTAATCCCAATTTCAGAGTAATATCCTTTCTGCAGAGTAGTGAAAAGAATATTGGAGCTGGAGCCAGTAAACCAGGGTTCAAGTTCTGGCTTTATCATATATTAGCTGCGTGGATTTGTGAAAATTACCAGTTAGTTCTTAGGAAGATCAATCTCATCTCCAACCTGAAAGTAATAATAATAGTAAACTTACTACATACTTAGTATGTGATAAAAACTGTTCCAGAATTTTATGGATGAACTAATTAAGACCTCATGACAACCCTATGAGGTGGGCATTATTATTATTATCATCCTCACTTTATAGATTAGGAAACAGTGCTAGAGGGGTTAAGTAACTTGCCCCAAATAATGTGGCTAGTATGTGATACAGGAAATGTGCCTTCAGAACTCAACTCTTGGTCACTATGCAACCTGCTCCTTCATAATACCTTCTCCCAGAGTTGCCATGAGGATAAAAGTAAACAATATATGGTTAGTATAATATATATTTTATACTCTTACCTACTAAATACAGTAGGTGAAAATGTTTTATATGCTATAAAAGCACTAAACAAATATTAGAGTATTTTTCTCTTCCAGAAAAAAGACAATAAATATTCCTAGGCATTATAGATTGAACCAAGCCTAAAGAGGAATGGTACTAAAATCTTAAAGCCAATGAATAATGGAAAAATTATGTCAACAGCTCTTGAACATCAGTGTGCAACTGATTCACTCTGATATTTAAAATGAAGATTCCCCCAGCTCCATTCCTTCTATTTAATAAATTCTAAATTTATTAGAATTTAGAATTAGCTTGTTTTTATAACAAGCTCTATAAGAGATTTTGATGCAAGTAACATACAGATATTATTAAGAAATAAGGGTTGGCATGGTGGCTCAAGCCTGTAATTCCAGCACTTTGAGAAGCTGAGGCAGGAGGATCATTTGAGGCAAGGAGTTTGATACCAGCCTGGGCAACATAGTGAGACCCCATCTCCACAAAAAATAAGCAAAATTACCCAGGCATGGTGGTGCATGCCTGTAGTTCTAGCTACATGGGAGGCTGGCATGGGAGGGTTACTTGAAGCCAGGAGTTCAAGGCTACAGTGAGCTATGATTGCACCACTGCACTCCAACTAGGGCAACAGAGTGAGACCCTGTCTCAAGAAAAAAAAAATTAATTAAAAAAAATAAGATCCTGCTGCCAATTAAGCTGACCATGTTCCTTTCCTCATGGGGGCCCAGTGTGCAATGACTGTAAACAGAAGCCTCCTTGGTAGTGTACACAGCCTGTTGTTTGTATGGGTTGCTCTGAGTGACCTTGCGCACAACCCTTTCTGATGTATGTTCATCTGTCAGATCTTGTGCTGTCCCCAATCTAGGCTCCAGAGAGGTATGCAAGGTGCCTTTGGAAAGCTCCAGGGCACAGTGGCCAGGGTTCATATTGGCCAAGTCATCACATCCATCTGCACCAAGCTGCAGAACAAGGAGTATGTAATTGAGGCCCTACATAGGGCCAAGTTCAAGTTCCTTGGCCGCCAGAAGATCCACATCTCAAAGAAGTGGGGCTTTGCCAAGTTTAATGAGGATGAATTTGAAGACATGGTGGCTGAGAAGCGGCTTATCCCAGATAGATGTGGGGTCAAATGGATTCCAGTGATGGCCCTCTGGACGAGCAGTAAGCTCTACACTCATGAGGGCTTCCACTGTGCTGCCCCCTCCTCACTCATGCCCACCAATAAATCCTACCTCCTGTCCAAAAAAATGGCTTATGTTTAAAGTTTTATAGGTGTTATGGGCTGAATTATGTTCCCATCAAATTCATATGTTGAAGCCCTAAACCCCAGTATCTCAGAATGTGATCATATTTGGAGATAGGCCCTTTAAAGAGATGATTAAGTTAAAAAAAAGGGTCTTTAGAGTGGGCCCTAAGACAATATGACTGGTGTTCTTTTAAGAAGAGGAGATTAGTACATAGATAACACAAAGAGAAGGATGACCACGTGAGGACACAGCAAGAAGGTGGCCATCTGCAAGCCAAGGATAGAGGCCTCAGAAGAAACTAAACCTGCAGACACCTTGACCTTGGAATTCTATCCCCCAGGATTGTGAGAAAATAAATTTTTGTTGTTTATTCCACCCAATCTGTGGTATTTTGTTATGGCAGCTCTAGAAAACTAATACAATAAACAACATTTTGAAGTAGAAATAATAGCTGATATGGTGATTTGATAATTAAAGTCCCTAAAATATTTTTTTATTAAAGAAAAAGGAATTAGTCATATTAAAATAACTTAAATCATTTGAGAGGTTTTTTTGCACCTTTTTTCCCCTAGGCTGATGAATAGGTAGCTGAAATTGACTAACAAGAGGGCAAGAGGGTTAAATTCCACTAAAATATTCTTTCTACAGGTAAAGCTCTCTACCTCTACAATGCATCTCATCCCTGGGCTCTGTAGTTTACCCATAATCTAACAAGAACAGACAAAATTTTTAGAATATGTATATTCTCTCACTAAAATATTAATTTCATTCATTCACATCTACCTATCTGTATCTATTTATCTAGCTATTCATACATTCATCCATCCATAGATCCACTCATTCATCTGTCCATCCATCTATCCATCCATTTAGTCAATATTTATGGAATACCTACCATGTGCTAGATGCCATTTTAGGTACTAAAATCCTACTTCTTATTGTTGGACAAATACTGCCCCCCAAAAGTTCCAAATGAAAACTCTAAAGTAGAAGTCACAAATTCAAATGTCTTTAGAATGCATTCAGATAAAGAAATAAATGAAGGGGTATTCCAGTGAATCGGTATCTAAAAGGAGAAGCTACAACTCAACTCTAGAGAGTTCTAGGTAGACAGTTTTGCCAAATATTTCAATATTTTAAGAGAATTCATACATTTGTGTTTTTATGTGAATTTTCCATTTTTTATGCTGGTGAAATAATCTGGAATTTTTTCACAAATACTATGTGAGTCAAATAAAAGATAGCTATTATTTAGACACTTAGACATCCCCAGAGGCTACTGGTTTGTGACTATGAGGACACAGTCTTTCAAATGTGCCAAGTTATTCAACATCTGGTATGTTCACTGTCTGATTTCTGGTGAATTCACAACTAAATAATGTGGCTTTCAAAGGATATTCTTATTGCATTCCCTACTTAATGACCAAATAAATGTAACAATTGCCAAATACCTTCTCCTCTATGGTTATGAAAGCATGTTGTACAAGAGGCTGGGTAAAGTCCTCATCCAGGAAAGCTGTGACAAAGCTCTGTCACCATCTTCATTGTAACCTTCTCTCACTGCTGCACAAGACCACAAGGGTAGGGACCACTTTTTGTTTGTCATCTTTATAAGGATACCAGTCACTACCTGGCATAGTTCCCTGTGGTATGGTGCTTGCTAAAAGTTTGCTGAACTGAATTAGAATCCACAGGCTTTTCAATTCTGATTTTAAATCTGGAGTAGAAACTATTGCTAAAATGTTGCCCGCTTAATGAAATTGTTTTACCCTTAAGGCCATGTATGTGACACCAAAATAACTAGCTATTTTAGAAAATTTTTCAGGAAAAATGGTGAGACAAATCACATTTGAATGACACAGAGATCATCTAGGCTACTACTGCATCTCTAGCCAAATCTCACATCCTGCTCTCATTCTATTTTGTTCTAGACTGATAAGACAAGCAAGATGGAATAAGGAAAGCACACACATTCTCAGTGACTTTTTTTGTTTGAAGTTTTGTCTTAGACAATATTGTATTAGTAGGCATTGCTTTAATATAATAACAGTAAATTTTGGTTTATGGAGCTCATCTCTGTAGCTTAGCAATCAATATAAAGGAATACTAGTACTTTCTCTTAACTACATGAGCAATTCACATATGTCCTTAACATATAGAAAGCACTACAGACAAATAAATAACAACCAAGTAAAAAATTCCTCCCTGAAACAATTTTTAAAGTATCTTAATTAAAAATAATTTTTATTTAAATAGCCACCATACAAATAAGTGTGGAAAATTTAACATTATGCAAACACCTCCTGCAATTTTCATTCTTCACATTTATCATGAAGCTCATAAAATCTGTGGTGAAAAGTATCTGTACAAAGTACCTCCTTAAGAAAAATGATGAGAACCCTGAATACTAGCACATTGTGGATGCTGATGAGGTCTTGTTTTACTTAACATGGTCAATATAATGTAAATATTTCTTACCTTTCATAAATGCCTCTGGACTGAAACACCTACCTGCATAATTTAACCCAAAGCCTATCCTAACTAGTAACATCTACAGTGAGTCCTTTTCCATTATCATTTTTCCAAAAAGTAAATCCTCTGGATTAAATGACTTTATTCCAGCTTCTTAAGTATCTTGATCTTTTCGCCAACAAGCTTCTGAAAGCTCAACCTATTTTAACAAATGGCTCTGCCCCATTGAACACACATACCAGTTGACCAGATGCCTTTTCGAATGTAATTAACATATCTGGAAGTTCTATGTTATAAATTTCCAAGAATTATCAGTATGAGTGTTCACAGAACTGTCCTCAAATACCAAGAAGCCAACAACGTTATGACTAACAACCCAGCTGCTTAAACTTCCGTAAAATGTTTTAATTTTGTGGTTAATTTCAGTCTCTCTTTGAATCCATATTAAAAAAAAACCAGATTCTTAACAAGTGGTTTCTCTTTTCAATTTGAGTTTCTGCAAATCTCACATATTACCTAAAAGTTTCATCTGAAGTAAGTCAAGTGACGTAATTGGGCATTCTGATTTTTTTTTCTTTGAAAAAATAAGAGAATTAATATTTGGTTGGCTTGTTACATGAGCCCAGTTAAATCTCTCGATCCTGCTATAACTGCCCTTCAAACTGAGAGTTCTCAAGGCTCTTTAGAGAACTACAGCAAAAGAAATAATCTCTGTTCAGGTTGATATGTGAAAGAATAGTAAGGACAACACATTTCTAAATTTGACTTTTAGAATTTTTTACTTAAATTTCAATTTCTGGATGAAAGAAAGGCATCACTATTGCAACAAAAAGAGATAATGTTAAGGAATAATGAAGTCATAAAGTATCAAAGTCATTAGAGAATTTAGAGCACATCTGAGGGTGGCTCTGAGGATTAAATGACAGCCCCTACCTAAGTGGTTGGCACTTGGTAAGAACTTGGACCTGAATGACCTAGTCTAACACTCATTTGACAGGTAACAAAACTCAGAAACTCTTACTATTCACATATGAAGGGATTCACCAAAAGTGTAAGGAAAATGATTGACTTGAGGTAAAGAGTAACCAAAGGATGTTCTCTGATATTATGCTGTTTCAGTTACTCAAGAAGTACAAAATAATTTTGGTATCTCACTTCAAGGGACTTCTCTAATTTTCCCCTATGAATATAGCTCTATTCTATTCCTGGAGATTTTATGTCTTGGTTCTAAAACTAAAACTGAGTCGAGAAAAGGCATATTCCTAATCATTGTACTTTCATTATTTATTCTAAAAACATTTACTTAAAATTATTCCAGGGCTTGACAATCTAATGCAATGGAAGCCCAAACACATCACTTTAACAGATTTCCTCTATAGCCCAAAGTTTCTCTTTTCTGCATCTCCCAACCCTCCTCCAGTGGCTAGTTGGCTGTTTTCAGAACTAAGGGTGTCTCTGAAAGTCAACCAAGCTGCTTTTCACCAGATCTGAGGAGACCAGAAATCTTTGTCAATACTTATCTTCACAGCTTTATTTTTTTGTATTCCTGGAACTCAAATGAAACACCGGCTTGAAAAGGCAGGGCCCAGCCAGGAGTGGCTTGGCCATCCAACTGCACCTGCCACCCGTTACCTGTTTGCAAGACCACAGTTCTCTCTTCTCCATCCAGAGAAACAATCCTGAAGTTATATATAGTTCCCGCTTGTAAATCTTTGGGGTTACATCCATACGTGGTGTTGTCTATCCGAATGGGATGGCACCACGCAGCCTCCGAGGTGTCACTGCTATTGATGACGCTAAAGTTACAAGGTGACCCCCAGATTTTCCACTGGATAGAGACGGACCGGCTGGAGACCCTGGACTCCGTCACGGTGAAGTTACATTTCACTGGCTCAGCCAGTCCCGTCTGCAAAAGAATCAGAGACAACAGTTGAAGGCTGCAGTCTGGACTGCCCAGGTACACGTCCACGCCTGTCCCCAGCCCTGGCCCCCAGCCTCAGCCAGTCCCTTTGCCCTTTAGCCGGAGCAAAGGCCCGCAGGGGAGCCGGACAGCAACTTTCTCCCTAGCAGCTGTCTGTCGAGAGCAGCAAGAGAGAGAAGGTGGCTTTTTGCCTTTGACAGTAGGATGAGCTGTCAGTCCGGGTGGGAGCTCAAAAGAGGATCATCCTTCCCAAGGGGCAGGAAGAAATCCTGCCACCTCCCTCTTCAAGGTACAACCCGGGAGACCAGAAAGTGGAGTGGGAACTTGGTTCTCAGCGAGGAGGGGGCGCCTTAGACCCCGACCCCTTCTCAGGTCACTCACCTGCAGCAGGCTCAGCGCGACCCACAAGGCCAAGCGGGCTCCATGGCTCAGCATTGCGCTCAGTGGTTAAGACCCTGACTAAAGAGAGGGGGCTGCACGCGGGGCGGCGCGGGGGTCACCTGTTGCGCGCGCTCAGCGCGGCCCACGGGCGCCGCGCGCTTCCCTCGGGGCCGGCCTCGCGCAGGGGCCACCGCGGCCGCCGCCGCCGCTGCTGCTGCTGCCGCCCCGGGCGGGCTGCGGACGCGAGAGGCGGCGGGGACAGGCAGCGCGCCGCCCTTCCCACGCTGCCATGCTGACCCGCGCTGCCTCGCCCCGAGCCCCGTCCGCGGACTTCCGCAATCAAAAGGCAATTTCCTCGTCTCCCGGCAAAGGAACAATGCGCCGGCGAGGGAGGGAGCCCTGAGGAGCCAGCGACCGGGGCTGCCAAGACGGCCCGAAGCGGGCCACGCTGTCCCCGCTGCCCCGCCGCCACCTCCCCGCCGGGGTCCCGCCCGGGTCCGCGGGGCTCTGCCTCCTCCTCCTCCTCCTCCTCCTCCTCCTCCTCCTGGACTTTCGCTTTTCCCCACTCTGTGGTCCTCAATCCAGTCGTTTTAGCCACAGTTAGTGCTTGCTCCCTCTCACTTTCCAGGCCCCCACCCCGCCCCCTTCCTCCCTCCACACCCAGCGTCTCCCCCTCCCTATCTTCCTTCCTATCTTCCTCATCTGCTTTCTCCTGGGCCTCTTTTCCCAGGATTAAACTTGACCGCAGCACATTTCCCTAGGTCGCCTACACTCTTTCCTGGAGGCTTTTATTAGAGAGCTTTTGCCCTTGTCACCTCACAGCATTCATTTGTTCCAATGCATGTCCCCTTGACACCAGCAAGAGAAAAAGACCCCAAAAGGAGCCGGACAATTGTCAACTTGACCTTCATTCTTTTCTCCCACTCACTTTCTCTTTTCTCTTGTATAGGTCTGTGTCCTCCCTAAATCTTATGCAAATAGCGCTGACCAACAAGTATAATCACCGTCCATTGTTCAACCCATAGCAAAGCAGTTTCATCACTGTTTTGTCCAGTAGTTAAAGCCATTTCATCCATAATTATCCAACCAATAGAAGAAAGCCGTGTAAACTCTTTTGGTGAAAAATACTATTCATGGCTCAGCTTCTCACAAGTTTACAAAGAAATGGCATTTCTCAGTTTTCAGCACCCACTGTATGCCCTTGAGCAACTGCCTTAGTACCTGAATGATTATGTATCTGAAGATGGATTTTAGAAAAGTTCCCAATAAGCAAACAGCAAGAATATTTCATTGTGTGCAGGTGATAATACCAAAATATTACAACAACTTTTAAAATTTTTGATTCCTTTTTTTGGGGGGTGCCGTCTCTAACAACTACCAAAAGACATGCGATTCCATATTCTAATTTTCAAATTAGTGGAAGAAGAACATATTCCCTTCTTTTTCAAATAGACAGGTTATGCATAAAACTATATTTGGGGATATTTTATCTAGTGTATCTACTTTGAAGAAAAGTAGAAAAAAGCAAAAATTATTTTAATTCTTTTAGAAAACATGTTTTTAAAAAATCTGTTAATGAAAAAAAAAAGTTCCTCCTCCTTCAAAGAATTTATGGACTTTTAATCTGCAGCTAGACCAGAGATCTCAAATCTCCGCAGACAGATCAGAGATCTCAACTCTCCTTTTCAAGTTAGCAAACACTCAAAAAAGGTTACACCTAAAACATCTGTGTATTTCTGGGAAAACAGAATCTTTCCTACTTCTCTGCCCAGGTCACTCACTTGTCTTACTAAGGAGCTTTTACTCTGTTTTTTGCCCCCAAGTTCAGTGGCTCTGCAGAGCCTGGCGTACCTTTCTGCCTCGTCAGAGATAGCCCCCTCCTCCCCTCCATTAGATACTGCAAGCCTTACTGCAGGCTCCGGCTGCCTTCAGCCTTTACAGGGGTGTTTTTTCAGCCTTATTCCCTTTCAGCCTAATTCCCTTATTACCTTTTTCTTGTTTTGCTATATTAAGAAAACAAGTTTCTATTACACTATTTCTATCCACTGTAAAACTGTAATGATACCTACTTTACATACATCACAGAGCTATTATGAATAAATAAGATCATATATATTAAAGCACCTTTGCAAATTTTAATGTGCTGTACACGATCAGTTGGCCAAGTAATGTATTGTACCCAAATCACATTTTTTGCTGTCTTTTAAATTCATCCATTTACTGACTTTTGTTGCTCATCCTTCACTTTGCCCTTTCTTTTGAGGTTTAAAATGTTCTCACAGTTCAGCTCTCAGATTTGGAATCTTCCCACTTACATATACTAAATAGCCTTCTGTCATTTGTGGAAATCTTCAATAAATCCTACCTCCTCCAAGCTTTCCCAAACATTTTTTTAAAACACTACATGGCACCAATATACTGTACCCTATCAGTTAATTTTAGAGCTATATTTTATTTCCAACACACTGTCTAACAATCTTTCCTTATCACGCAGGCAAATGTACCAAAAGCTCAAAGTTTGAAGAAGACCAGTCAAACAGGGCAATAAAATATCCTCACAGTAACACAGTTTAGATGCTTCCAAATTCTATGTTTTTAACAGTGATCATGCTAATAAAGCTCTTGGGAACAGGAATTAGGAAAAAAAGAAATGATTTTTTTCAATGCAATTATTTTCTTTTTGATGTACCAAAGAGGGACATATACATTTAGAATCATGTATCCTTTATCTATTTTATTATCTTCAATCTATATGAAGAATCATAGAAATACTGAAGAAAAGGACAAAAGTTATAGACATCTCTTTTCCAGAGATATATAACTACTAGTTCTCCCTTGGAAAATCTTAAGGCTGACAACAGAGCTTTCAAATAATTAGTAGGTCCTAAATAACCCACAAAAATTAGCATACCATGAAACAAAAGGGAATGTTTAAACTCAAGCTTTTACTGATTACATTTTTCCTTTTAAAAGCAAATATATTAATATGAGAAATCAGAGAGAAATTGTAATAGATTCAAGGAAATATAGGACTGGGAGAAGCTGCCAGACATCATCTTTTATATGAGGAGTTTGCTTGAAACTACTGTACAAAGTATAAATAAATTGATTATTTTGTTCTTTGTTCTCATCTTTGGAATTCCTCAACTTCTTCTGAGTCTATCCTGCATAATGGCACTGCATTTGCTTTAGAAGTTATTGCATTCCAGGAATTTGGGATCAGCTACTCTGTACCATTTCAGGGGACAACCTCTTCTTGCCACTAGGAAACTTTTCCCATACTACATAGGAAGGTTGAGGCTGCTTTTGATTAGACATAAGTGAACAAACAGCTGTTTTTAAAAAAAATTGTCATAGCAATTAATTAACAATTATGTTATAATTAACATGTCATTAATTTTGAATTCATGGCTAAAAGCCCACGGATCTTGTCACATTAGGAACATAGATGTTGAATGATACACCTGGTCATTGGCATCCTGGAGCCACTGTTTGAGAACTGCTATTTTAGATCAGGGTTTGAACTGGGCGTAGACGGGGAGAAGGGGTGTTGGGTGGATGAGGGGAGGGGAGAGTGGATTGGCAAAGCTAATCCAAACTCCTCATCACCCAGGCCCTTCATTACCCAGCCTCTGCCCACTCCTTGCTGTTCTCCTGCTTGCCTTCTACTCTCCAGTGGCCTGGGTCTGATAATTCATTTATTCATTCATTCAGCAAATCTTGACTAAGCACCTACTGTGTGCAGGGCTGTGGTTTGGGTTTTGGAGACACACCCATGGAGCTGATTTCTCCTGCCCCAGGGCTTCTGTGTCTGCCATTTCCTCTCCTCGGACCACTCCTCCTGAAGCTCTCTGGTTGGCTATCTTCCTCTCATCCTTTGAGTTTCAGCCTAAACACACCTCTGTGGAGCCAGGCAGGCCCTTTCAAATTTCACAGGGAAAAGTATCTCTTTATCATTCTTCATCTCAGTAACCTGTTTGTTTAATTTGGAGTATTAATGATATTTGGTAATAATCGTTATTTATATATTTGTGCACTGTCTACCTTCTCTGGTCCTATGGGGAATGCTGTTAGGACAGAGTCTTTGCCTGTCTTGCCCTTCTTGCACAGGGCTGGGCATAAGGTAGAGTCTCAGTTAATACTTGGTCAATGAATGAATAAATGAATCTTTGTAGCTGCTCAGGAAATATTGTTATGTGAATAAATACTTCAAATAAGTCCTTTTAAACACAGTCCTCTGGATGCCTTGAATACTATCCTAGAAAGGAGGTGGGGGAGAAGAGGAGAGAAAAAGAGAGAAAAAGAGGGAAGGGTAAAGGAATAAAAAAGAGGAAGAGAAGATTACTTTTGAAGGGAAAGAGAAAAAGGTGGGAAAAGATTAGAGTGGGAGGGAAGGAGAAATGAGGAATAGCAGAAGGAGGAGGGAGGCAGTATCCTTTACGAAAGTGATTCTCAAAGGATAGCATTAATATCATCTGAGAACTTGCTAGAAATGCAAATTCTATAGCTCGTCTACAGACCGAAGTAATCAGAATTGCTGGGGGTACAGCCCCATAACTGTGTTTTAACAAGCCCTCCTGTTCTAGTTGGTGAGGAAGACCTACTTAAATTCCAAACAAAAGTCTCATATTATACCCTAAACCCTGTACTAGATATAGTTTTATATTCAAAAGAGTTAATGACATCTTCGTGTTTTTTTTCTCTTAAATTTTACTGAGCTCTCTGGTTATAAGAAACTATATAGATGATTTAGGAGGTCTTGGAACAAGTTTAGAATGTGTCATTTAAGTAAATTGTGACCTTTATAATATATAATATACATATTTTATATTTATAAGTTCTCATTAAAAATAAAGTGTGGGCTGGGTGTGGTGGCTCACACTTGCAATCCTAGCACCTTGGGAGGCCAAAGCCAGAGTATGGCTTGAGGCCAGGAGTTTGAAAACAGCCTGGGCAACATAGTAAGACCCCATCTCTACAAAAAATTAAAAAAAAAATTAAAAACAAGCACCACATGTACTCACCATCAGATTGGTACTAACTGATCAACACTTAGGTGCACACATGAAAGTAACATTCAGCTGGTGCCGGGCAGGCGGGAGATGGGCAGAGGGGATGGGTAAATTCATAACTAATGGGTGCAGAGCACACTGTCTGGGGGATGGGCACTCTTACAGCTCTAGCTTGGGCAATGCAAAGGCAATATATGTAACCAAAATGTTTGTACCCCCATAATATTCTGAAATTTTAAAAAAGAAAAAAATGGTGGCTTCAACCATAAAAAATCATTAAAACATATTTATCTAGACCACACACACACAAAAAAATTAGCAGGGCATGATGGCATGTGCCTATAGTCCCAGCTACTCAGGAGGCTGAGGCAGGAGCATCGCTTGAGCCCAGGAGTTTGAGGCTGTAGTGGGAGCTTTGATCATGCCACTGCACTCCAGCCTGGGCAATTCAGTCTCAGAAAAAAAAAGCTTGGATGCTAAAAAAAAAGAGGATCAATATGCAGCAAACTTAATGAATGTTAGACATAATGACAGTTTGATACTTTTCCTCCTAGGAAGTACTTTTGTTATGCAAATCTCACTATTGGCTTTTCTCCAGATATTATCTTTTTAAAAACAAAAGCATAGCAAGCAGGGGATTTTGTCAATTAAAACCAATTACAAGATGGTGAATCCTTTTCTAAGTTTTAATTTAAACTGGCTCAGTAGTAAATCATAGCAAAAGTGAATAAAACTTTAACTTGCAGCAGGTGTCACACATTTTAAAAAGAGATATATTAAAATGTAAGGAAACATTATTTTGATAAGTATTAGGTTTGCTCAGGGTGGGAACCCAGAAAGTATGCATAGCACGGAATGCGGTTAATGGAAAACTCAGATAGTGATCATAAGGGCTGTGAAACAATAGCCAAGGAGTCTGGAGAGTCGGAGGTTGTAAATCTAACTCTGACCCCAGACGGTTGCAGAACAAGTTAATGTTCAGAAAAAAATTCACCCTCCTCAAGCTTCCATCCAAACCTCCTATAAAACCCACCGCACTCCTCTTCCTGCTGTGGACACTGTTCTCGGCCTCCACCCATCTGCACCCAGATGCCCCAAATAAACAGCATTTTGCTACACCTGAGGCTTCCTGTGTCTCCCTCTTGGCTCCAGACCTAACAATAAGTCATTTTTTTTTTAAAAATGACCATCCTCACACCTAATGGGTGTGGTGCACACCGTCTGGGGGATGGACATGCTTGGACTCGGGTGGGGCAAGGGCAATATAGGTAACCCAAACATTTGTACCTCCCTAATATACTGAAATAAAACAAAATTTAAAAAAATGACCATCCTATTTTATATTTAGAGATACAGTTTGGAATACTTAGTATCTTTCTAGATAAACTTTCTATATCACAGGTCTCTGGGAAAATGGAAATAATAAAAGCATTAGGAAGGCAGTTGCAAGGATTAAATAAGAAAGTGTGTTTATATGCACAGAACCGTTCCTGGCCAAAGGGTTTGATAAATGTTAAGTTCTATGACTATCAGTAGTAATGATTATTCTATGACTAACATTAAAATAAATCACAGATGCTGAGCACTTAGTTATACTAGACAATGACAAAGTCTATGGATGCAAATGTCTTTCTGAGAACATCTAAATGATAATAAACTATCATTGCTTCAATCTCTTACCCAAGAGAAACTCTTCAGTATATCGGTACCAAAGACATTTAACCGCTGCTCTGTCTGTTGGACATACCAAGATTTATTTTTTAAATACTGGAAAGGAGGGGTGGGAGTGCCGGATATGTCTCTAACAGCAGACTCCACCCGTCCCTCTCCGACGCATCTCTGAGATTTCCTAGTATTTCTTTCTCTACACCAATTTCTCACCCTCTTCCCCTCCCCATCTTTTTTTTTTTAATTTGGAG
The DNA here is from genome assembly GCF_020740605.2 of Lemur catta. Taxonomy (NCBI): domain Eukaryota; kingdom Metazoa; phylum Chordata; class Mammalia; order Primates; family Lemuridae; genus Lemur; species Lemur catta. The sequence continues at coordinate 42,818,869 of NC_059133.1, read as the reverse complement.
GAAATAGGCGTTGCATAGCTTTTGTCATAACTTTGTAACCACAGACAGCCACATAACTTACAACCAGATGTAACTATAAATGAATCACTTCTCAGCCTCAAGTCCTCCTGCTAGGTTTTCACTCACACCAGCCCCCCCACCTCACCCTGGGAGATGAGCTGCTTGCACAGGAACCCAGTGGAGGGATTCCTGCTTAGTGTGGATGGTCCACATGGGCGTGGCTGCACTATATTATGGTTTCAGGAACATTTATTCACCAAACCCTAGAATAGTAGATAAATAAAACATGGCTTAAGATAACACTGGCTTTAAAGAAAAGGAAAACAAAAATTCACCCATTTCATCTCCCTTAGAGAATGATGAGTGGAGGGTTAAAACTGCACCCTCTTTTTATTCCGAATATCTCATTGCTAGACCGTTACTTGCCATGAATTCCTTGGAGGTCACAAATAGCACAGGTGAGCTTTTTGCTTTTACAGTGAGATATGAATATTGTTTTAAAAATTGGAATGAGTAGGTAATATTGAGAAAGGAGATTTTACATGCAAAAAATATCTGGATTTTGACTTTTCTTTTAAAAAGCAAAAGATTGAGGCATTCCAGGCCCACATTCTGCCTGCCTCCTTGGGCAGGTCTAATTCCACACAGCTCCCTCACCCCGCTCTTCTCTGCTGGATGAAGCAGACTGATGGCATCTCAGAGACCCCTGAATGTTGGGGTTGACAGTGATCAAAGCAGAAGATCATAGGATCTTATCATGTTTTTCAAAAATATACTGCTAAAACCATCAACTAGATTACAGAGCCCTTGAAGGAAGGGGTCATGACTCTTTATTATTGCCTTTGCATCCCAGGTCATGGAGACTCAATGTCTACTTATATACTGACAGAGCAAACATTTGCATCCCCAGCATGAAACAACGCATGGCTAAGCATTTGTAAGTATTAAACAAAACACATAGTATTCTTCAACTGCTCCAATGTGCACCTGGAACCCTTAGCATCACGGAATTTAATACCTACACTGAAACCTTAGGAAAAAGCTAGTGTCCAAGAAGCCCATGTTCCAAATGAACAAACCCTAACTCCAGAGAAGATGGAGTTCTTCTCAACAATCAGGAGGTCATTCCTGATGTCATTGCTGAGGCCACTGAGGTCAAAACTCATAGCAAAGCACACACTTGCAGTACCCCCTCCACAGCTCTGCTGTCCTGGGCTGGCAGAACAGCCTTGCATAAAGAGGAGAGATGTCAATGTTCGCAGACCCCCAGATGAGCAGCAGGCACTTGTTAAAGCTACACAGATGAGGTGAACTCATTGGCTGGGATCTATTAGGAATCCAGAATAACAAGAGTCCTGATAGAAAAGTAGGTGCCACCAACTCCCAGTAGAAGGTTCCCCAGTGGGGGGACTCTATCTGGTCTTAGCAGTGGTGGTATTCTGTTGTCAGCTCCTCCAAAGTGTGGGAAGAATGGAAAGGGAATTTTACTTCCAGGACAGCTCCTTTCATTCATAGCATTTCTCCACTCAGTTAATTTTCACCATACTTCACAAAACTGGTTTTCAAAGCTGTTATTCTGTGAGTGGAATGTGCGAGTGCAACCAATATGTAGCTGGGGTAAATTAGAGAGATTTAGGGTATGTATCAGTTTCATCCAGAGTTTCTTTATCTTATCATCACACTTGTCAACTAGCTCATCCCAAGTTCTGACCCTCTGATCACCATTTCTCTCCTGGTGTTTGCTCTCCTTCCACCTCCTAACCCCCACCCGCTGTCCCCTGGTCCTCGAGGAAGACAGACCTTAGTATGTCTCAGCCACTGGCCTATCCCCAACTCAGTAGAATCCCTTGGATCCTACCCTCTAAAAGCTTTTAAGTAGACTTCTCCTTTACTATTTTTATTTTTAAAACTTTTTTTATTTTGAAATAATTTCAAATTTGCAGATAAGTTCTGAGAATTGTACAAAGTGCTTCTATACATCCTCACCCAGCCTCAGCAATTTGTTTCTTTAACATTCTGTCACAGTTGCTTTATCATTCTCTCTCCTTCTCTCTCCACATATAATATTTTTACCTGAACCATTTCAGAATAATTGCATACATCTTGAATTAAGTGTGAAATCTCGGTAAAGTTATCGAAATCAGAAAATTCAAAATTGCAGCAATACTTAAATCCACAGTCCATACTTCAGGTTTGTCAATGATCACAATAATGTCCTTTTTAGTATTTTTTTGTTTTCTTTCTACTACAGGATCTAGCTCAGCATTTAGCTGTTACATCTCTTACTCTTCTAATCTGGAACAATTCCTGTCTTTTAAAATTACCTTCATGACATTGGCTTTTCTCAATGATACAGGTTGTTTATTTCCACAGCATCTCCCTCCATCTGAACTTGTCTGATATGTCTTTGTGATTAGATTCAAATTATACACCCCCAGCAGCACTTCCTTTCTTTTCTTGCCTTCAGTGTTTTTCTCAACAGGCTGGTTATTCAATTATTCTCCAATGGATTGGAAACCTAATCGCACATGGGGAGATTTTTCACACTATAGGTACTGAGGTAGGAGAACTCAGCAAATTCTGATTCAGTAGGTCTGAGGTGGAATCTTAGAATCTTAAAAAAGCCTTCCAGGATTTTTTTTTTTTTTTTTTTAAAGAGAGACGTGTCTTGCTCCGTTGCCCAGGCTGGAGTGCAGTGGCACAATCATAGCTTGCTATAGCCTCCAATTCCTGGGGTCAGACAATCCTCAGCCTCCCAAGTAGCTGGGACTGCAGACCAGCATCACCACACCCAGCAAATTATAGTTTTTAAGAGATGGGGTATCCCTACATTGCTCAGGCTGGTCTCCAACTCCTGGCCTCAAGCGATCCTTCTGCCTCAGCTTCCCCATTTGCTGGATTCTGATGTATCCACGGTCAGGGCTGAGAGCCATAGGCTCTCTCAATGGGCACTTCCTGGCTTCTTCTCCTTTGATCTCATTTTGCTTTTTCTTTGCCTTTCTCTCTCTTACTACATCAACCCTTGCCTGGGGTAGACCTTTCTGCAGGGAAAACAATGTGCCAGAGAAATACTGGCATATTAAAGACCCCATTTCAATGCACATGCTCTGTTTTGTGGTTGCATTTTATGTGCATATAATTACATAATTGTCCATCAGTATAAGCCAGGGAATTGGTTCCATCCCCACCTCCATAACCAAATCCACACATACTCAAGTCCCGCTGTAGTGGGCCCTTCGAATCCTGCTTATAGGAAAACTCAGCCCTCCATATATTCAGGCTTTGAATTCCACAAATACCACATTTCCCACCTGCATTTGGTTGAAAAGAAGCCGCAAATAAGTGGACTTACCCAGTTCAAACCTGCGTTCTTCAAGGGTCAGTTTTACATACAGACAAACTATCAACACAGTCTTTGTGCGCAAAAATGGAAAGCAATGCAAATCACTCATAACTAAAAGACAATGAAAGAAAAGAAGAATCCTTGTGATTTTAAGGCTGGCAGGGTCTAGTGAATTGTAAGCCGCATTTATGCTATTGGCCCGCTGTAATGCAGTTCAGCTGGCAAATCAAGCAAACTGTAGCCCATGTCAGAATGAGGCTTAGATGATGCTCCTTACAAATTAGGGTCTTCAGAAACACGTCCCTCCCACAATGCTACTCCTCAATTGGCCTTTTTGTAGCATCAGCAATCTCAGAACCTGTTTCTATTTTATCCCATTAACATTAGGCAATCTAAGAGTCATGAGGAGTGATTAGGGGATGGTTTGACTTTTCTCCTACATCTTTGTTCTTCTCCCTCTAGGTCTTGGCCTCAGTAAAGGGAAATATTATTGTCCCATTTTCAGTTCTGGCCACAGAACAGTGGTGACAGTGGCGTGTCTCCCCTGCATACTTTGACCCAATAAAGGAGGTTACCCCAGACTTGCAGGGGGTTGGGGAAGAGGGGTGTTTTCTGCACTCCTCCTCATTTATTTGGAGACTCACACTGGGCTGTGATCTCTTTGAAGGCCAAATGGGAGGAAACACAGAACTGTGAAAGCCCAGACCAGTTCCACAATGGCTATTCATGAGCTGAGGAAATGCAACCTCTCTCCCAGGCCAGGGCAAGGGTGGGGTGGGGAGGGGAAGAAGGAGGTGCACCTCCAAAGAAGATTTATAGATATTTAGTGGTATCAGAACAGCCCATAACGTTTCTATTGCATGCTCAGCATTTTATCCCTTTCAAAGCATTTTCACATAATATATTGGCTCATCTGGTTTTGATAACCTTGTGAAGTAGGCAGGATAGGAACGGTGAAACAAAAACAAGGAGAAGCTAGTATTATTTGCTAAAACTATTGAATACTTATGAATAGCCAGTGTTCTAAGCACTTTGCTTAATCAGATGTTAATCCTGTTTTAAGAGGCAGATAGAGTACCCACAAGTATCTTTATTTTAAAGAGACATGAGTATGACTCGAGTTGAGTAACTAGTAGATTTCACCACTGGGATTTAAGCCAGGTTTCTCTGACATTGGAGCCCTAGCTCTTTACCTCTGCAACAAACCACATGCACTAAGGTCACATGGCCAAGAGGGGGTCCGGACCAGACCTCTCCTGAGAGTATACTACTCAAACAGTAGACAGAGGCTGGTCAGGATTTGAAGCCAAAGTGAAGTCCAAGGCCCCCCTTCCTCTCTCTCTTTGGAGTCCACTTCTCCACATTTAACTCTTCCTCTTGCACCCTGTTGCTCAGAGTCTGGACATGGTGGTGTAATCTTAGCACTTTGAGAGACTGAGGCAGGTGGATTGCTTGAGGCCAGGAGTTAGAGACCAGCCTGGGCAACAGAGAGACCCCATCTACAAGAAATACAAAAATTAGCCAGGAATGGTGGTGTGTGCACCTGTAGTCCCAGCTACTTGGGAAGCTGAGGCAGAAGAATTGTTTGAGCCCATGAGTTTGAAGTTGCAGTGAGCTATGATGATGCCACTGCACTGTAGCCTGGGCAACAGAGTGAGACCCTGTCTCAAAAAAAAAAAAAAGGTATCAGTGCGACTAGAGGGGTTGTTAAAACACAGATTGTTGGGGGCCCTATACCCAGAGTTTCTGATTTAGTAGGTCTAAGGCAAGGCCCAAGTGGTTGCATTTCTAATAAGTTCTGGGTTTTGTGTCTGTACTTGAAGAACAACTGATCCAGATATTTCCTGGCTCACACCATAGACAAGTTTCCTGTTCCACTGACTTTGTCCTTGTGAAGACACACATGGCCACATAACACTGTTTATAAAGGTTACAATAATAATAGCAGCTAATATTAATTAAACTATTTCATAAGAGTTCCCAGATCCAGCTATAAAAAGAAAAAAATTAAACTATTTCACTATTTTCCAGGCACTACTCTAGGCATATGAAATAATGTTAATTCATTTACTATTCAGTGTTGGGGGGGGTGGAGAGAGAGAGCGAGTGAGTGCACCACAGAGTTGTGGCCAAGTACTGGCCCCACATACAGTCTTCCAAAGTCAAAGCCCTCACAGTGGCAGGTAAGGAGGTGAGAAAAGGGAGGAGAAAAGAGAAGAGTAGGGAACATTCTGCTTCCAAAGGAGTCAAAGTAGGACAATTTTACAATAGCCTTAATGAAGAGTGATTACTGGATTTCAGACCATTACTTCGTTGGCATTTACCTTCATCAACAGGTACTCTATGTAACAGAATAGGTGGCTAGATGTTCAGGGGTGCGTGTGTATGTGCGTGGGTGTACTCTTCTTGCTCTGCAACTCCCTAGTCATTTGAGCTTGGGTAAGTCTTTAACCTCTTTAAGTTTCAGCGTGACATCTGCCAAATAGAGACAGTGATGATGATGATGATGATGATGGTATGGTATATTGTTTAATGGCCACAGATCCCTCCCATCCAAAATGTATGCCCCTTTGCAATGTGGCTTTTCAGCTTTTCCCATCACAAAGTGGAGTCTATTTTCCTCACTCCCTGATCTGGCCTGGCTTGAGATTTGTGCTGACCAATAGAATGGGGCAGAAGTGATGCTGTGTGATTACAGAGCCTAGCCCTCAAGAAGCCTGTAGCATCCACCTTTGCCCACTGGTGAAGCTGCCAAAAACCCCATGAAAAGGAAGCTGGTGTGGCCTCCTGGAGGGTGAGAGGCCATGTGGAGGAGAACCTAGGTGCCTGAGCCTACAGCCAGCACTGACTAGCTCAGCTGACCCTTCAAGCTGAATGCAGCTGCAAGAGTAAGCTAAGAAGGAACCAGCTGAGGAACCATCCACGCATCCAACAAAATCATGAGAAATTATGAACTGTCATTGTTTCAAATCACTAAGTTTTGGGGAGGTTTATTACACAGTGATGGGAAATGGATGCAAGTACCCAACTCCCAGAGTGTACCAAAGTGCTTAGCACAGTTCCTGACGCACAAACCTTAGCTATCATTTCTATCCCTTGCAGTCTCTTCTTTGCAGATACTGTATAACACCTATTTATCTTTTCTTCCTCATCACTCAAAGGGATTCTTGATGGAAGGAAAGACACAAATATGTGACACTTTCTCTTTTGAAGTGTTTTGTGACATCTCCACGCCTACTCCCAGCCCATGTCCCAACTCCGAATCATCCTTTGATTGTGGGTCTAGAACTCAGTGGTCACTCCATATATGTTAATTAGTGGTAATAATGTAATATCTCCAAGCATAAAATCTGAGCATTTCAGTTGTTATTCTTTCTTCTCTAGATTTCTATCTTGGATTAAGTGTTCTAAATTCTACCTGATGCTATGTATTGATGGCAAGAAAAGGACAAAAGGAATGACAGATAATTTAATAGGGTCATGAATTAAAATAGTGAGTTGGAATTAATTAGTGCTCCTAGATGAAGAATGCATCCAAAAACATGTATTTGAGATCTTTCTCGATATACATTCAGTTCCTTTACATGGGAGAATTATTACAGGACTCTTCTACCATCTAAGTCTTTTCTACATTCTCAGCAGACTGCTGATCCTACACTCAATGATTTTGATCACATTGTGCTGTCCATGTGATTCTATGATACCACCTTTATATTAATTTTCACACCCCTCGTGGTGTCTGCCAAATAGTAGATGCTCAATAAATGAGTATAGAATGCATGATTGGACTGAAGTGATAAAATCCCCAAGTTTCTTTAAAATGCTAATTTTAGGTAAAAATTGGAATCACTTTCGAACTTTCCATCATGCCCTAACCCAGCTCCTTCACTTTCCACCCTTCCCTTTCCCCCCACCTCTTTCTAGGTTAACACCATACTCCTGTAAGCTCAGTTCAGGTATTCCCTCCACCAGAAGGCATTCCCTGAAACCTCCACACCAGTCAGGATTCTCCCTTTTGTATTCTCTAAAAGCCTGTGTATATCTCTATTTCCCTCAACACTTTGGCAGATGTTGAGTCCCTTCAGGGCAACAATTTTGCCATTCATCTTTGTGTCCTAGGAAAGAATAGCAATAACAACTATTATTTCCCAAATGCTTACTAAGGACCAGGTTATCTCTCTCAATCCTTGCAACAGCCCTCAAAGGTGTAGGTTCCATTTTACAGATGAGGAAACTGAGGTTTGGAAAGTTTAAGTAACTTGTCCTGGTCACCTTGCTAGGAAGAGGCAGAGTCAGGACTTTGAACTCAAAGCCTGAGTTTTCTAGTCCTCTGTGTTCTGACACTAGTTTGATTCTCAAGAAATGTTTGTTGAATGGGTGAACATGTTCCAAAGTTAGTAAGTTAGCCACCATCATTGTCTCCTTTTCTCTTTTTCTTATACTGTGTGTGTGTGTGTGTGTGTGTGTGTGTGTGTGTGTGTTTACAGGATGAAGTTGAAGGATGAAATAGGGGAAATAGAAGAAAAAAGGAAATGGATAATTAGTTCTTCAATGAAACACTAGCTATGTTAGATAGTATAAATATATTAAACACTGGATACACTCAAACTTCAAAACATTTAGACAATAAAAAGCATGGCTACTCAACATGACCATCCCACTTGGACATTGGCAATAAATAGGTCATTTGCCACCCAAGTGGCCAACAATTCCATCCACTTCCACACCACTCCAATCTACTGAACTCTCAGCACTCCTTTGCACTCTCCCATTCCAATTTCACTCCACTCTGCTTTGCTTCTCCCCACTTATTCTACTCACTTTGCCCCCCTCCACTCCACACCTTTTCATTCCACTCCATTCTATTCCATTCATTCCACTCCATTACCTTCACCTCTATTTCATTTTGCTCCATTCCATTCTATTCCATTCCATCTTTCCTTTTTTCCTTTCTTTTCCACAAAACCTTGCTAAGTAGTAAGCACTTTGTTCAGGTCCTAGAGATACAAAACCAGATAAATACAGAGCCTACCCTCTCCAAAAACTCATATTCAGATTTGTCCTGTCATCACTCAATGAAAGCCCATCAGCCCAATTAGACTAAGTCAATGGAAAATTCTCACAAACCAGTTGCTGTCTGATAAAGAAAAAAATGGGCACACAGAGATTTTCTTTTTACAAAATTCTAAGCAACTAAGTCGAATGATTTTACTCCTCTCTTAATACCCTTCTAGACATCCACTGCTGAGATAGAGTACCTTTTGAAATTACTTTCAAAGGACAGGCATTTTTTTTTTTTTTTTTGAGCCAGAGTCTCGCTGTGTTGCCCGGGCTAGAGTGAGTGCCGTGGCATCAGCCTAGCTCACAGCAACCTCAAACTCCTAGGCTTAACCAATCCTACTGAGGACAGGCATTTTTATATCACCAGTGACTCATTTTCACCTTTCAAAGTATCTAACTTCAGCTGTTTATAATTGACTGTTATAAAGTTAAAGCTCCTGTTAAATCAAATAATGATCTAGCAGAGATGCCTAGACTAAGGCTTTGCAGTCATGGAGAGCTGCAGTTGTAGAAATTGTCTGTGGAAAGGGCATAGCTTTTACGCACTAGCCTCCCAGCATATAGTCAAGATTTCACCTAAGCTTTAAGAAAAAAATCCCAGAACATGAGATAGCTGGCTGCATAGGCATTGTGGTGCCCTACCTGGGAGCTCACATAAACACTATAGTGGATTTCACTGTAGGAAAAGGCAGGCCAAGGCTGCACACCCAGCTCTGGGACTGGGTCACGTGAGCTCTGTAACAGTGCCGGGTTGGCCCCAGAGGGTGGGTGGTGTGTCCGCAACAGAGCTCTGCAGCTGGACTCATTCCAGCAGAGCTGGGCCACCTCTTGGACCTTTCTCTGTGCTTCACAATGGTCAAACCTGGGCAAAAATGGGGGAATATTCTTTTGCTAATAGACAACCCCTTAGTGTTCAGACAAATGTGTTTTCATCATAGTTTTTAGCCAGTATGTTTTTTATTGGATATACATTTTTTTTTCTGTGTGTTGTATATATTTGAGCTCAGATGTAAACAAATGCTCTTGTAAACTGATGTTAGAATGAAAGTTTTAGGTGAGGCACATTCAGCCAAAATGAGAAGGCGCTCCACCAAGAAGCATTTATTTTCAAAAGTAAATGGTGAATCTTTCACTCATGTCAGTGGTTGAAAGACTCTGGGAGTTGGAGATCCAGGGAGACCACAGGGCCAGTTTATGATGGTATCCTTAAGTCATAGCTCTGTTGTGTCCATTTCCTGCCTTCCTTTCCCACTTTCCAAGCCCAGACAGATCTGAAACCATAATTATCAAGCTGGGAGATGTGGGTAAAAAGTTAGGTAGGGAGTGAGAGAATTTGAACATGTTTCCCTTTCCCTACTTTAAGCTCAAACTGGGTGGGTTGATGGGAGAGAAAAAGCTAACATTTAAGCCAAATTTAGAGTTTGGGTTATTTCCTGGAGTGGATATTTTTGTAAATGGATTGAATGAGTATTGAGTTTTAAAGTGATATAAAGAGTGTCTGGAAAAGTAATGGGCCTTCCTAACTTCTATTCAGACGCAAGGGAAAAACTAGGTCAGAGGGAAGATTTATAGTTAAGGAAAAGTGGAGATAAAAATAAAGTCCCATGAGTTATTGAATGTACTGGCTATATTTGTTTTGTGATCGATAATGAAGTATGTGCTCACTAGCTGGGAACCATGTGCAATATTAAATTCTGCACAATGCAGAAAGATAACAGAGCACTTAATGGATGTTAAGTCATATGAATAGTTTTGGGCTTTTACTTTCTTAAATGATTTGGCTTGTTTATTAGAAAACAATTAAACACTGCCAAGCGGAACCTTAGCTTTTTTGATTTGCTATAGTTATACTGTTGTTGCCTAAATGGTGGCCTAAAACTGTGAATGGAGAGTAAAACCAAAGAAATGAACACCCGAACAGAAACACTTTTGAACAGACTCCTTTGACTGTGACATCATTGCTTCTCATCATTTGACTTATCTGTCACCTTGTGGACTAAAGGTCACAAGTATGTTTGAGGACGTTGATGTGGAAGTGATATGTGATTTTTGCTTATTTCTGACTGTGCTTCCAAATCAGTTATAGTGATTTCTGAATCTGCCATTGCTTTGCAACTCTTTCCCAGCTCTTAGAGCATAAGCAATTATGATATAATGATATATATACAGTGTCACCTGCAAGGTACCGATTTCAATTTCTATCTTTTGGTTTCAGGCCATGTGTAAGACCATGAACCCTATCTTTGGTTCAGAAAATATGGCCAACCTACAGTTATGTCACAGCAGCCTGATTATCTTCATCTTATAAAGATATAGAAATTTTCATTGAATTTCAAAGATTTTCTCATTGTGTAAAATGATTTCACGTACAATTAGCAGCTAGGACACAGAGTGCTTGATCCCTCACTGCGGTGATGATATTTTCAGCAAACAATCTTTTCAAGTGATAGGCTTCCTGAGACCATTCATAAACCACACTCCACATTCATTCTCTTTTTACCTCTTCAGTGGTGCTGGAGAAGGGCTGAGTAGTCAACGGAACCCAGGACGTGTCTGTGATTCCAGTTGTGTGCAGATAGGGGTGCTGCCTCTCGCTGCTGTTTTGGCTGTAGTATTCTGTAGTGTTCTTGATGAAGGCCTCCATGGTGTTCCTATTAAGGTGTTCCGGGCTGTACGGAACTGCATTAAAAGTAGTCAGGGTCCGAGGAGGAGCTGTGTTTCTGGGGCACCTGTCTGAAACTTCTGTTCCCAGGACACCTGAGGTAAGAAAAAAGAAAAAAAAAAGCAGTTGCGAAGATTATTCTCATGTTTTGCGGGGAGTTAGCTACGCTCCCCGCAAAGGGGTTTTGTCTCTTCCTTTGGATCAGGTCTCTAAGTTGACCACGCCAGTTTGCAGGGAGTTAGCTACGCTCCCAGCAAGGAGGTTTTCTCTTCCGATCGGGTCTCTCAGGCAGGGGTCATCGCAAAGGATGAAGAAATAGTAGGAAACAGAAATAATAATAATAATACACAGAGCCAAAGATATAGTTTATAAAGTAAAGGTTTATGAAAATAGATAAAAGCAGGGTATCCGGATGGGGATATTTCCTCCCGCTAGAAATATCTCCAAAACTGAATATCCACACAGGTATTATATAGGGTAGGTACAGGCTCCCGTTGCCAAGGACAATGGAATTCACATACTAACAGGCAGTTTGCTTTAGGGTCAAAGTCTTCTAAAAGGCAACTACAGATCCTTTAACTAACTCTAACTAGGGGAACAATGAGTTGTAAAATCTTCTTGGGGCAAACTTCTAAGTTTTCTGATAAGGCTATTACTTCAAAAAACAGAGACATCTTGGCTCTGGTGATTGTGTTCTTGGAGACAGAGATGATTTCATAAGTCAACATGAGCTGTGCTTTGTGTTAATTACTTTAACCGCATGGCTCCTTCTGGGCCCGGCTTGGGCATTAGCATATCTCTCTGATCAGCTCTCATCTCCTGGGGCCCTCGTCAGCTCTGGCAACCCATGGCTCTAGGAAGAGGCCTGCCTTGTCTTTCAAAACAGGTGAGAACCATAGGCCCAGTTTACAGCTGTCTCTTTGAAGTGCAGCTTTTACTGACCAAGGAGACGCCCTCCTGAGACGAGGCGGCTTTTGAACTAACACATTTCTTTTTTCTTTAAGGCAAAGCCTTATTTGACTTCTGAAATCAAATCTTGTCTCCAGAAATACAGGGGGCATTTGTATGACTCAGTATTCTTAGGCCCAACAATGTTTTATGGATTCTTCATATAAAAACAATTTTACTTAGAAAAAGAAAACAATAATGGACACATGGATAAGCTTCAGTTATATGAAAAAACAAATGTACATTGCATATATGACAACGTTCATTTGCCTGTCCTATTCACCCATCCTTTACCTATCTATCAATTTTACACGGTAGAGGGAGAGTTATAGAAACTGTGCTATCAGAAAAAAACCCAGCTCTGTATAGAAGACAGAATTAAATTCATTCTATGAACATTTACAGGGTTGTTGAATTGGCTTTAGGAGTCCTCGAATCTTCATAAATTTTGTGTAAAATTCTGTGTATATATGCACCTGTACTTTTCTTCCGTGGGGTACTCTCATAGTTTATGAACTTCTCAAAGGGGGCTTAGACAAAATACCAGGTGGAAAAAATCACTGTTCATGACTTGCCTAACCTCACCATGAAAACTGAGGATTCCTTGGAAAGTAATGACACTTTAACTACAGTGCAAACTGTTTCTAATCCTAATTGTGTGAGTCTCAAATCATGAGATGGTTGAGTTTTCAAATCCACCTATCTTCTGGAAGAATAGTGCATAGATTTAAAATCTGTGAGCTGTGAGGTTAATTTATAGCTTTGCTTTGCAAGGCTGAATTGCCCATATGTTAAAAAATACTGATTTATGAATTAGGTTCACCTAGCCATAATTTAAAAATGTGCTCTCTATCTCCTGGGGATCTTGCTAATATGCAAATTCTGATGCAGTACAGATTGTCAGACTCAGCACTTCTAACAAGCTCTCAGGTAATGCTGATGTTGCTGGTTTTAGACCACAATTTGTATAACAAAACTCTAGGGGACACAGTTGTACAACATGAAGCATTGGGAAGCATTTTTTTTCACTACTCCTTTACTGGTTCATTCATTCAAACAACTATTTATTAAGCAACTACTGTGTGTCAGGTGGAGGGCTCCTAAAGAAGCTATTAATCATCACATTTTCCCTGTTCTGGTCTGCCTTACTGACCCCTCTTTTGAGCCTCATTCCTTTCCAATTTCAACTGATTAATATATTTCATATTTTAATGTATGTAAAGAGGGGGATGAGGAACAAAAAGGAGATCAAGGTAGAAAAGGTATTTTTACCACTTAACAAGATATAAATATCAGCAGTTCTCCTAAAAGTGAATAAAATAATCTTGGCTATTAAGCATCGTTTCCTTGAGATGTAGCAGGTTGTGCAAAGTACCTTATACACAGAGTTGACAGATTTAGTAAATAAAAATGTGATGTTCAGTTAAATTAGAATTTCAGATAAACAACCAATAAATTTTTAGTAATTTGGTATATCCCAAATATACGAAAATACAAAGATTATATTGTATATTAGGAATATACTTATACTAAAATTTATTTATCTGAAATTCAAATGTACCTGGGTGCTGTACATATTATCTGGCAACCCTTCTTGTACATTTGTTAGATCTAGGCTTTGACAGATTTTTAAACATTCCCCTTAGTTTCTGTTTGTTTTTATATTTCTAAATCTTGTGCCACTATTACTACCTTTGTGCCAGGGTTAGTCATTCTGGACGTAGACCAGGATGTTTTTTTATCCTTGTGTTTTCTACATGACAAACTCAATCATACTCTTAGTGAGATTCCTTTACAATGAACTCCAATAAGCAGTCTTAATTCTGTAGTCTTAATTGAGTTACTTGCTTAAATGTTCCCTTAAGCAGACATTTGTCTATTGTAGGGCTGTAAAAATTTCTGTATATGGAGATCAGCCTTTTGGTCATTTTGAGCTTTGGCCAATGCTGAACCTCTGAGTCAACTACTACAATTTTAGCCCTTAGATCCTCAAAAAAAAAAAAAAAAAAATTTAACCATGGGGTTAGGACAAAAACAAGCTTCCAAATACCTAGCATGTAATTACATGTCTTAGCATGTCAACCTATGCTTACTCTTCTTCACTAAGGAGCAGTTGGTAAGTTTTTATCCTAAGAAATTTTTTTAATTAGTCAACTTACATAATTAATTCAGTGGATGAAATTGGACTCTCCCAAAATTAGGTAAGTGGTCAAAACACTCTTGAAATTTCTTCTGCAAATAACGTAACTTATTACCATTGCATGTAGCTTTGGACTCTCTTATGGAAAAAAGTTCAGTCTTCTGTGATTGTCTTTAATTAACCTTCTAAATATATTTTTAAAATCCCCAAACCAAACAAGTTCATTTTCTGTTTTAGGCCACCACCTTTTTTCCAAAGAAAGACACTACAGAATATTCAGGTCCAGTACCCCTTCATTTTGTGTCTGTGTTTTAACTTGTGCTATTTAAGAAGCAAGAAAGAAGTTTTAGCCTTAACTTTCAACTTCCAGATTTCATGAAATTTAAAGCAGTGGTTTGCAAACTTTCGTAGGAATCAGAATCACCTTTGGGGTTTGTTAGAATATTGAAGCCATGACCCTCCTCCTAGAAATTGTGATTCAGTAGATTTGGTGTGGGACCCAGAACCTGCTTTTCTAACAAGTTTCTCAGGTTATTCTAATATATATGCAAATATATGGTTTTAGTCATGTATACAAGATGAGCCAAAAAGGAATTCTAATCATTTCTTACGTAGGTTTGAAGGATTATAAGATAGGATGAAAGAAAATCTATTATAAAAATATATAAGGTGATCAAAATAAGTTTATTTTTCTGTCTCCTGAACTCTTTGTTGAAATAGGTGCCATGAAATTACACTAAAAATAGTAGATCTTTGGATATTTTGGTGTCTATTGATTCTTCTGATGTTCTTTAAAACTGTATATACATTTCCCAGTTCATGAAAGAACAAGATGTTTTTACAAATGCAAGGAAAAGTTTTTACACAATGGAACAATATGTTAAAGCTATTTTTAAAAGCTTTATTGTACCATTGCTACTACATTGTTTCCACATTATAACACAATTCCTCCTAGAACACAATTCAAGGTAAGATGGACTGTGCTGGGTACAAACTAAAAAGTTTTAGCACTTGAGTTACATATAGCTCTTTTGATAGGATAATGAATGCCACCTACAAAGTGATTTGCAATGACTGTATCATTTGCTATGGCTGCATCAAGACCATCTTTTGAATGCATTTTTAAGAGAGTTATATGTATTTTAGCTTATTAATCTATAATTGGCTCGGAAATAATAGAAATGGAATTTTTTTATAATGATAATATAAAGATAAACAATTTGTTAGTTTTTTTTCTTTGAATGATATAAATAACTTTTAAGTATGTAGAAAGCAAAATAACTTTAATAAAACTCAGTTTGAGGATAGGAGATTTTAACAATATTTGTACTTTCTATTCTGTAGGAAGATGCCAAATATAATGTGCCTTTTAAGAGTGAGTAAATCATCTGGAAAAGAGACAAATAAAACAGAAGATACTTTAGAAAATGATGATATACATAGATCTATCTATCTATTTATCATCTATCTAACCATCCACCCATCTATCCGTTTATCTATCTATCTAGTTGGCCCTTTGTATCTGTGGGTTCTGTATCAGTGGATTCAACCAATCGTGGATCAAAAATAAAAAAAGAATGGATGGTTGCATCTGTACTGAACATGCTAAAGACTTTTTTTGCTTGTCATTATTCACTAAACAATACAGTATCACTATTTATATTTATATTATATTAGGTATCATAAGTAATCTAGAGATGGTTTAAAGTGTACAAGAGGATGTGCATAAGTTATATGCAAATACTATACCATTTTATACAATGGACTTGAGCATCCCTGGATTTTGGTGTTTGTGGGGGGTCCAGGAACCAATCCCCCACAGATACCAAGGGATGACTGTACCCACACACACACACACACACACACACACACAAGATTGGACTAGAATAAAGGTAAAATTGAATATAAACTATAAACAGGAATAGTCTAAATAATTATTGGAAATGGTTAAAAGAATAGTTCACATTTCAGAAAATGTAATCAGTGAAATAAAGAGTACCCTTAAAAAATACATATCTAAATTACTTTTAAAAGACTCAAGATTAGAAATAAAGCAAAATTAATTAATGGAAGTCGATACCAAGACATAGCATAATAAAGCACCAGAGCATATCATAGCAAAAAATTTAGAATAAAAAAATAATTGAAAAACCAAGTCAAATAGATGCTTTTCAATAGCCAGTTATTACTCAACAACTGTACTATGGGTTGCATTATGAAGATGTACTTATTTTATCCTAATACCCCATATTTTCTTTTGGGGAAAAGGATGAGATAGTGAAGTAGAAGGAAAGCATGCCTGATGGAGGAGAAAGAATGGTTTATAAAAGTTCAGGACTATTAGGTAGTGGGAGAGAGATGTTGAACCAGAGGCTAAACAAACTCAGAAAAAGGGGAGGAGGTTCATTGATATGTCACAGGCTGAAAATTGTCAGGGGACTCTAAATGCTACACCAGCTATTTTCAATGATCATATAAATCATATATCGGTAATCATTGGTAATATTATTTTAAAATAGTATATTTAAAAAAATGGTCCATTACAAGGCCCATGTTGTTATGATGATGCAAGGAGAAAACAAACCCTAAGATGGCTGTGATAGCCAATTTGGTCAAAATAGGGTCTATATTCACAAAAAACACTTTCTGTTTTGTTTTCTTTTTCCCTATAAGCTCTTTGTATTCACAAGTACTTCCGCCAGTCACTAAAGCAAATAATTTCTATTAAAACCTTTTCTCCCAAGATAGTATATGATTGCTTATCCTTTACAATGCTTATGCATTTTATCCCGTCTCCCAAATTACTGCAATTAAACAATTACTTTAACCAGCAATTATATCAAGCCTGCCAACAATATCGTTTATTTCATCAGCAAAATCTCTTTTAATGATTTCACCAGCTCAGCCACATTAGGGACGCTTGAAAATTTTCCTGCAAAAATTTCCTGCCCTCAGATAAATATGAGATTTGTACAAATTGACCAAGAGGTTGAAAATGATAAGAAAAAAAAAGAAAAGAAAGATAAATATGAGATTTGAATGAACGAATCTGAACTAGGTGCTGAATAAATGTGGAATGGTTGGCTAACATCTTACATTCACCATTACTCTCCTTACAATATGGAACATCTGAGTGAAAGTAACAATTTTAGACAATCATCCAGCTTTTTATAAATGCAAGGAGACTTGGCATCACTTAGAAAAGGTACCCAAACCATGGATGTAATTTTGCACCCTTCACCTGGAAGTCTTAGAACTACACAGACAGTCTGTCAACAGATTTGTGCTGGCATTGTTGAAGCCACTTTCAAGTTTCGCTTGCCTCAGTTTTCCCCTGTCAAAGATTATTTGCTTAGATCTACTAGCAAACCAGTCATTTCCTTTGAGTAAATTTCCCTTTTTCCCATATAGATATGGAGGCCAAGGAATGAGTTATTTTCCCCATCAGGTAGATCCATAAAACTTCAATATTTGGGCCACTGTAACCTTTGTTGTTTGCTTGAGGCTAAGATTATTCCCTGTTGGAATAGATGTAATTGTAATTTTTGATGGTTTGGTAGGTCCAAAAATTATACTTGGATTGGATAGAAGACAAAGGCAATAGTCATGATTTTAATGGTGGCACTCCTCAAAGCAGACCTTAAAGCTTTGTTTTTTCTTTTTTCCTTTATTTTTCTCTATCATTCTGCTATTCAACATTTTCCTGGAAGTTGAAACGTTTGTTAATTTAATCAGAAAGAAACAAGGTAGTTTAGTGAGAATGGACATAGCTAAATTTTGATAAAACCTAGTGATCACACAAAATACTGTTTATAAAATATGCAACTTAAAAATTATCCTTGAAAAATTGCTTAAACAATGGGTGCTTAATGTGAGTGACATACTAGCAAGGATATATAATAGAGAGAGGAGTGTTTTTTTCTATTTATGCTCTATTGTAATTACCTATTTACTTACCTGGCTTCCCCATTACCCTAAGGAATAAGATATATTTAGTGATTTCCAAACTTGGCTGTGCATTAGAATTACCTAGGAAGCCTTTTAAAAATACAATGCCTAATTTAATTGGCCTGGAGGATAAAGCCCAGGCTTTGTCCTCTAATATTATTTAAGAGCTACCGTGTGGGTCTAATACACAGCCTGGGTTGAGAAACACTGGTGTAGGGTACTTCAGTTATAAGCACAAGCTCTGGCACATAATAAGTGCTGGCTAAATATTACATGGATACTTGAATGAAATCATTAATGTTTCTTTATGAAATAAATATGAAACATATGGTTCAGATTTTTACATTCTTTTTGTAAATGAAGAATGTACAAAGAAAATTCACATCCTATGGATGAACAACATGCATACTTGTGCTGCATTTTGGTTAGTTTTTCACTAACCAAACCAGTGGTTTCTCTAGCAAATCAGTGAGCTTTCTTGCTATGTGTCCACAACTATCAATCTTAATCTTCAATCAATGGTAAGTTTATGATGAAGAAAAATGTGTCTGTTAGCCTATAATTGTGTTAAAGCAAAAGTATGTATAATAGTTATGGTATGTTCAGGGATTAATTGCAAATGATCTAGTCTATGCACTTTACTTTTGAAGTGGAGTCCATCACTGGACATATTTCATTATGAGGGTCAAAGGAGAGAGTTTTTTTTCCATGAATTATCTTCTGTCTTGAAAAACTCTCCACTGAATCCATGTCTACTTTAAAGTTCCAAGTAAAGAATCTTACTTTAAATAAGGTTTGATTGGGGATTGAAAACAAAGCTCACTTTCTGTATATAATAATACAACTGTAATATTTATAATGTTTCTGTGTTGTTTAGGAAAGGTCTTGATAGATGAACCACAGGAAAAGAATTGTGCAAATTGCTGCTATATGCTATATGTTTTCTGATAAATTTGAATTTTCTAATTGATTTTTATATTATTATCTTATTTTCATAGCCAGAAATGATATAAGAGCAGGTACTGTAACTCCCAGCTTCTATTGTAGAAGAGTCCACTGTATTCAACTGGCATCTAATTAAATGCTTGTTTAATTTATGGAATAAATGAGTGACAGAAAACTGTCCAAAGATTAGCATGGTAGAAAGACTCATAGAACCCTCAAAATCAACACTTAAGAAAAAGATTTAAGGATACAGTGGATGCTGATCCCCAAATAGGGTTACGGATCAAAATTATCTGGGAAGCTTTTTACTTTTATTTATTTATTTTTTTGAAACAAAATCTCGCTCTGTTGCCTGGGCTACAGTGCCATGGCATCAACCTAGCTGACAGCAACCTCAAACTCCTGGGCTCAAGCAATCCTCCTGCCTCAGCCTCAAACTCCTGGGCTCAAGCAATCCTCCTGCCTCAGCCTCCCCAGTAGCTGGGACTACAGGTGTGCATCATGACACCCGGATGTTTTTTTCTGTTTTTAGTAGAGACAGGATCTCACTCTTGCTCAGGCTGGTATTGAACTCCTGACCTCAAGCAATCCTCCCTCTTTGGCCTGCCAGAGTGCTAGGACTGCAGGTGTGAGCCACGGTGCCCAACCTCTGGGAAGCTTTCTTAAAAACATCATGTATTATGCACAAATCCAGATTTCCTGAAACAGAATCTTGGAGGTGGTTGTAGAGGAAAAAATGGTGGCAAAGAATCCTAGGAATCATATTTTTAATAAGTCCTCCCTTTTCTCCCCCAGATCATCCTTATGCCATCAATCAGTTGGGCAAAAGTCTGTGGGCAGGTATTTGGGGACCACTAGTATAATGGAATGTACACGGGACAAGGAGTTGAGAAATTTGGGTTCTAATCATAGCTCTGTTACTGATTTATCTGGGACAATTTACTTAAGCTTGACAGATTTCAGTCTCCTTCATGAGA
This sequence comes from Lemur catta, assembly GCF_020740605.2. Lineage (NCBI taxonomy): Eukaryota > Metazoa > Chordata > Mammalia > Primates > Lemuridae > Lemur > Lemur catta. The sequence continues at coordinate 42,798,845 of NC_059133.1, read as the reverse complement.
AACTTCATTTCTAGGTAATTCTCCCATGATTTGAAAGGCCCATTGGCACCTAATATATTGTGACTCTGTTAGTATTATCTTTCATGAATTCCTAAAGCTAACCTCTAATAGAGTAGTAAACATACAATAAAATGATTAACTTAAAGAGAAGATTCAGATACATGTATATTCCACAAGCAAAATTCCTAGCTCAGAACTGAACTGTGTACTACACCAAGAGTCTTGTGCATGTGTATACAAGTTTTTACATGTGTCCATCATCTGGGTTATATCATTAACAGCCAACAAATTAGAAAACTCTGTGGCTGCACATTGGTTATTACCGTTTCAAAAGTATGTTACCTTCAAAAGATATCCATCCCTAAACATCAATACAGGAGATGTGTAAAAGCACAACTTATTATCTTCCCTGTCTTATCAAGCACCATGTTGATGTTGTAAGAGTTCCTCATAATCAGAGAACAGAAGTATCTATGTCAACAAAATCTAATAATTTCCCGATCATCGACTTTAGTCACTCCATATATGCTATGATTACGCTTAACATCTATATGCCTACATCTAACGGTACTTAACCATGGTGTCTGGCACAAAAGAGAAGCTCAAGAAATATTTGTTGAATTAATAAAAGAAGCAAGAAAAGAAGGAAAGGATGAGCAAGCAATAGACAGAAAGAATGTTGGGCTTATTTTAGTGAAAGTAATGAAGTTTTCCACCATTGTGCACCACACAATCCATTTCCATCAGCTATGAATCTTCATAGGAAGAAGTTTGGGGCATGTGGACTTCCCTTGAATATAAAAAAAAAACAAGACATTTAGCAGCAGGACTTTCAGAATTGATTCTAAAAGGAATAGCTCACCTTTTTTAAAGCAGAGACTTTCATTGGCCAGTTTTCCCTCCTTGTTGACATATATTTTCATCCAGCTATGAAGGTATTTCCTGCCTTTCTTGACCACTACCCTGGAGCCTTGTTTCTTGAGAAAGAGAGAAGTATTTTCCACCTCAAGGAACCCTTCCTGATCATAGCAGGTCCATCGGGGCGCCTGGGAGCAGCAGTCCAAGATGGCTGAGCGGGAAGGGGCACCAGAGGAATTGGAGACAGACAGGCACAGTGCAGATTTCACGTGAAAGAGCTTTCCATCCTCAGTCCACATCCACTGCTGGTTCTGGATGGTCCTATTGCATGAGCCCACGCCCACTTTCCCATTTGTGAGAAGACACTGTTGTTTCTGGACATGGACAATCTGAAACCCTTCTGGAAGATGAAAAGTGTATAAAGTACTGGGTAGCACATTATAAGGCCCATTAGAAAACAAAACAACCCACCCACAAATGGCCTAAGTAAAATTACTGTTTTACTTAGATTTTGCTGTTGCTATCATTTCAAGTGAATATTCTTAGATTTAACACGTGTGATTTAAAATCCCAAGGCTGACAATGTAAAATGTCAAAATGTCACACAGCTTCCCCCACCTTTTTTTTGTTTTGTTTTGTTTTTTTACTTTCACATGGGCTAGGGAAGAAAACACACCCCTCATTGGAAAATGAAAGGAAGCTTGGAAAAGAAACAAAACTATTCAAAGATTATGGTGTGGTATTTTAGCCAAATTAGTTAAATATTTTGAAGGTATGAAAAGCTCAGTTCTCTATTTAACCATTTGCCTCTTTCCATATCACCTTCCTCCCCCACTCTACAAAAGCACCCCTTTTCCATTCCTTCAATTCACACTGCAGTATTTGTATACAAATTGCATAGTTTGAACACAATTTTAAAAAATTGCCTATATTTCAAACAAATTTTCCCACCCCTCCAAGCACGACCTCCTAGCTAACAATAACCAATGAAAATATTGATTATCACAAACTAAATTTCTTCTAGTCCTGGAGAGAAGCATTTCTCTGTTTTGTGACAGTATCTACAGTTTTCCCTCAAATACTAATAGATTAAAAGCTCAGCATTTCTCAATTTAAGAAAATTAAACATCCAGTTGTTAAACATCAGCATAAAAAGTAAGATATTTAGGCTCAGAAACCATTTTCAATGAGCTTTTACTTAAATTGCACAGCTCGCCCACGAAAATATTCAGCCCTTCCAAATAAAACATACCACGTTCCCTTATCCCCTTAAATCACACTTCTTATACTTTCTGTCTTTAACACAACAGAAAATAAAAACTATAACCTGTTTGGGAAAGGTATGGGAAATGCTACATACTGTTACATAATAATAAAAAATTTCTCCCCAGATTTCTTTACTCTCTGCTCTAAATATGCCATTTCAGGAGCTGCTCGAAGCATTTGGAGGACCTCAGGAGAGAAATTAGTTTCTTCTGGAGAGAAATCTCAACAGTGTGGGCACAGCTGGCTCCTTTTATTCTCCCTCCTCATCGCCTTTGGCTAAACTGCCATGGACACCTGGCTTCATTTCTACCTTATTTCAGACACTTTTCAAAGGCCCAAGACTCCTCGGCCAGATATGAGAGAACCCCTCGTGAAACTGAGGCAGACCCACTCACCTGAGCTCCCGAAGATCAAGCAGGTAAGAATCACCATGTAAAATTCAGCCTCCATTTTCCATTTAACAACTGCTCATGCTTCGCTTGGGAAAAAAAAAAAAAAAATTCTTCCAGATAAGAGAAGCAGAGACTAGGAAGGAAATGTGCCTTCATGGTGGGGGGAAAAGTCGGTGACGAGCACTTCCTCCTATTGAATTGTTTGGGGAAGTTTTACACCAGTGTCCTTTTGTCTGTTTCCTTAGAAAGAAGGGATTATGATTACCTCTCTCTTTTTTTTATTCAGAAAAAATTCCAGCCTCCAGGAGCAGAATAAATCCCTTTAAGTCTTCACCTACCTTCCCTTTGGCACATGACTACTTCTTAACCTCAAGAGGGAAGAAAAGAATTGTAATCTTAGATAATTGAATGTTCCTAAAACATTACATCTCTTCAGGTGATGTGATTCTGCTGAATAAACATAAAGCGTGTAATTCATGAGGGTCTAGGACAAGTGATATAAAGGCGTAAACGTGTACTGTTTGTATAATGATATGCTGGGAGTCTATCGAGGAAAACCACATAATGATGGCACTTCTAGATTATTATCTCTCAAGTGATGACAATATTACATTTTGAGATCGTCATCTCCACAGTGGAGATGCAGAGACTAAAATTAAACCCATCACGTTATCAACTTCAGGCTTTCCCAAACAGATACTGGCTTCTCTCCAAGTAGGAGAAAAAAGAATCTCCTTTACTCAATATTTAGTATTAAGAGTAGTTTATTGGCAGTATGAAACAAAGTCAACATAGCTGCATTAAAAATTCATATTTGAGCAGAACATCTCGTGTTTTCTGAGGGTAGTTATTTTAACTTTATTTGTCACTTGAGGATTAAAACTTTTCAGAAATATAAGGACAGACATGGCAGCATCTTTAGAAAGAACCTCTGGAAATGGGACAGGTTACATCATTCCCAAAGGCATCTGCCTTTTATTGGGAGAGAGATTCCAGGTAGACAGCATATTCAAAAATCCCTTCTTAGTAAAAGAGAGACAAGTATTTAAAATTCTTGATATTTCATAGTTGCTACAAATTTGTTTTGCCTTTTTAAAGTAAAACAACTCACAATGTAGAAATACAGTGGATAGAGTTCTGGAGCAGAAGTCACCTTTATGCCTAATAATAGAGAGTAAATACATATATACCCAATGACAATCATTGTGCTCTGTAATTGATAGGAGGTACTATAAATACACATTTAATAGGTAATATTATCAACACACATTTCCATATAAAATAGTTACTGCTTTTAATTTTTTTTAAAAACAAAGACTTATTTGTTAAAAATCCATTATCAATCACTTAGCAGCAAGATTCTGGTAACTGAGAAAGGTAATAGCACTTAAAACAGGAACAGTTAAACAGCTGACAGTCCATTCACAAGACATATTTTGCAAACATTAAAGCATCTAAACACACAATAAGAATGTCTTCAGCAGCTCTTCCAGTCATCATCTGATGACATTTATCACTGAATATTACATACATACATTCTGTGTGGCAGATAGTCAGTACAGACAAAACGAAATCCACCTTAGGCTGTGTGAGAAATCTATCATACCTCCATCAGCATAGGACCTTCAGAATAGTTTGAGGGATGCTTACAAATGCATTCATATACACAAGGGGCTGGCAATCTTAAACTTGTTGCCAAGTCTTCCACAATCCATGCCACAGGTTGGCTTCAGAGCTTCTTTTTCCTTCCGTTGCGGGAAGCTCCTTCTAGAAGCCTCAAGTGGGTAATTTGAATAATCACCCCAAGAGATTGATGGTCTGGTCAGTCTTCAGTGACTCACTGGACAGTTGCTGCCGAAAGTCTGCTCTCATACAGGCACAGAGCATGATGCACAAATTCATACTGCTCGCTGGTTTGGACCATTCCACCTCTGCAAAGAAGAAATAACAAAATAACTTCTTTTTGCTAACATTTTGTAATCTCAAGCAGCACAGAAACTACATACAAGCTAAGGTGTTATGCCAAAGACACATGGAACAGTTGACCAATGATTCTTTTGTTATCCCTCTTACCTGGGTCCAAATGTCCCAACTGGCAAAGTTAATATGTTAATGTATGTAAAAGAATCAACATAGTGCCTGATACACACTAGGCACTGGGGAGGTGGGGAGGTGGTACAGCCTAATGGTTAAATACTAGGACTCTGAAACCAGCCAGGCTGAGTTCAAGTCCCTCCTTTGCCAATTCATAGCTGTGTGAGCTGGGACGTGTTACTTAAAACTCTTTGCACCGGTTTCCTCCTCTGTCACAGCAAAATAGTAACAGTAACAACTTCATAAGGTTGTTGTGAAAGTGAAATGAATTCCATGTGGCTGGACTGTTAGTGTTACTTCTCAGTATCCCTATCATTTATCTTATGTTAAAATGCTTTATACATTTGGATTAAAATGGATTGAAATAGGCTCACCAAACAAAACTCATCTGTGAAATACTGCTCTTTCTACAAGAAAGAGAAAGTCAACCCTGGAATGGTTTATTTGAGTAGGTTACATGGAAACAACATTAGCCCTTGGGTATACTGGGTATTTAAACACAATAGTGGGTAGGTCCTTAAATGAATTTTAAAAGGTAATTGGCTCTCGTTTTTTTCCCCTTGGTTATCACTATTTTTATCACTAGCTGCCCAACATCCCCTTTGTCATTGGATTAGTAGAAGGCAGTAGCCTTCATGAGAAATAATAATGCTTCTAATCATATATAGAGACAAGGTTTTGCTCTGTTGACCAGGCTGGAATGCAGTGGCACTATCATAGTTCACTGTAGCCTTGAACTCCTGGGCTCAAGTGATCCTCCCACCTAGCTGGGACTACAGGCATACACCACCATGCTCTGCTAATTTTTCTTATTTTTTGTAGAGACAGAGTCTTACTATTTTGCCCAGGCTGGTCATAAACTTCTGACCTCAAGCAGTCCTCCCACCTTGACCTCACATAGTGCTGGGATTACAGGTGTGAGTCACCATGCACAGCCATATATTTTTATATATACTGTACCTATATTACATTTTGCTCCTTTATAATTATGGCTCTTTGGTTTGACAAAGTTCCCAGACATTAATATAAGTGTTACTTATTTTTTCTGCTCACTGAATAACAGCATCACTCTAGTTATTTAAAGTCCTATAAAGTCTCTGTAACTCTGCAATCATACAACTAACTCTATGTTTTAGTTTAGTTCTATGTTTTAGACAGTGTTTCCTGGTGGCTGTTAGTACCATTGAAAATAATTTTCAGATTATTTTAATCACTTCAACTTAAAAGCAAGATATATTACATCTCACTGTAACATGACTTTCGGTTAATGGTAATAACTAAATGGGGCTTGCATCTATGTTTACTTGTCAACCTATATAAATAGCAAAGCAGTAAGACTTCCTCTTTCAAAAGTAACAGTAATTCTTCAGGCAGGTCAACATGATGCCAAAATGATGTATTATATTTGGCAAGAAATAAAGAGGTAAATCCAATTTTCAGTGACAGCAACTTATTAGCAGAAATAGTTCATCAGTCTTTTCCCCTAGAACTGTATATTTTGTTGTCCTGAAGGAACCTTCTGGCCAAAGTGTTTCTTGTTCAGAAGTGGACAACAGGAATGGCCAGCTGAGGATGTGGTAACTCTTCCCCTTCTTAGCTGTATGATGACATCTGGGCACACCTAAACCATAGCAGGTGTCCGGAAGATGCCGGCTTTGCCTGTGAAGCTTGGGAGACACAGCCGTGGTAAATATTAGCGCAGCTCCAGGGAGCTGAGAGGTGCCTCCCTTCCTCTGGCATTTCCACAGCGCAGGGAACCATCACTCCCCCCTTGACTGCATGTGGAACTTGGTATGTGCTCCGTCTCTCAGACTCTGGCCTGTCAACTTCCTCTCACCATTTACCTCACTTTGAGGCAAGAATTTTCCCTTCTGGTATGTTCTGGTCAGCACTGGTATTTAGACATTCAAGTGGTGAATGAATGGAGACAGAGTTTAGGTCTTAATGACCATTTTATCCTAAGTAGGTCAGCAGAGTATTTTAATGGTTGAAGTATATCTACTATGACATTCTGTTAACTAACAAGATTGATTCAACCAGCGATGGTGGGGGAAGATGGGGAAAGAGACCCATTAGTTGTAGGATAGCAAAATTCTTGCAGGTCTTAAGTCTTCAGGAAGGTATATGAAATGTTCTATTACTTCCCACTTAATTGGAAAATAAAAATGAAAAACTTGGCATCAGAGGGATTCTCAGAGACCATCCATTCCAATTGCTGACAAAATACAGCTTTTCTAGAAGGAAGCAGTCTATGTGACAGGTGGCCAGCTGGCTTCTGCTGGAATGCTCACAGGATGGGGTACCTTTAGAGGGAGCTTTTCCCAAGGTTTGCAGGAAAACTTTTGAAGACATCAAAATGAATCTGCCCCTCTCTAACTTTTACCTTATTGGTCAAACATAAATAGCCCAAAAAAGTCTTAAGGCTCCCCTGTAGTCACACAATAGCTCTCTAAATTCTGGAAAACAACCATCAAAGTCCCATAATCTTTTCTTCTCTAGACTAAACATCCTGTGGTCACTCAATATTTCTGTATAGCCTGGTTTCCCTTTCACTTACCAATCTAGTCCCCCTCTTCTCTACACTATTTTATCAGATGTGACCTACTTAGAGTGTTGTGTCTACTGCCCATGAGATCTGGTCAGTGGGCACATTTTCTCCCTCGAGCTGCACATTGTAGACCAATAAGTTTGCATCACGTGGTAGGTGCCACAGTACCTACGTGGTGCCTGGTGCTCAGCAAGAAGTTTAGGATATTGAGTGAAGTTTTAGGTTAATTAAAAAGTCAGCAGGATCTTTCTTTCCCTTCCTTCCTTTCTTCCTCCCTCCCTCCCTCCCTCTTTCTCTCTCTCTTTTTTTCTCTCTTTCCCTCCCTTCCTCCCTCCCCCCATCTCTTTCTCTCCTTCCTTCTTTTCTTTTCTTTTCTTTTCTTTTCTTTTCTTTTCTTTTCTTTTCTTTCTACAGGGTCTTGCTCTGTTGCCCAAGCTGGAGTCCAGTGGTCCAGTGGTATGATCATAGTTCACTGCAAACTCAAACTCCTGGTTTCAAGTGATCTTCCGGCCTCAGCCTCCTGAGTAGCTAGGGCTATAGGTGTCACCACATTCAGCTAATTTTTAATTTTTTTTTTGTAGAGACACGGTCTTGCTATGTTGCCCAGGCTGGTCTCAAATTCCTGGACTCCAGGCATCCTCCCACCTTGGCCTCCCAAAGTGCTAGGATTACAGGTGTGAGCCACCACACCTGGCCTCAGCAGGATTTTTTTGAAAGTGAAAATTATAGCTTTCTACCACCCTGTACTTACACTATTGAATTCTTGAAACTAAATGCAGAGATTTCTATTTATTTCTGTTAATTTCAACTTGTTAGTTTCAGCACAATGTTCTTGGTTACTGAATCACTATCTATCATTCAAGATATTAGTCTTCCATTTCTCACTCCCAGCATTGTCTTCGAGATATTTGACATTTTTTAAATCTAAGTCATTTACAAAAAATAGAAAAAGAGTCAGGATAGGGTCTTTATTATAAATAATTTGATATCATGTTATATAATATCTAATCCCATTCTAAAATTGTTTCTCTCTAGGTTGTAGGTCCTTTATTAAGGGCAAGCAGAATGTCATAGTCTTCTCATATTTGCAACAGTGAAAAGCACTTACTAATCCTAGGTAAATATCTGTCAAGTAAGTTACCCAGGCCATGCTATTTTCATGTCATAGGAAAACAGATAAACTCTGCTAGAAGAAAGAAAAGGGTATCCTAGGATGCATTCATTAGAGGCTGGTCCAAATCCAGGAATTCATCACAATCACCTTTGAAAATATTTAATAAATGTTCTATTGCATACATTGGCATATAGAATAGTCTGTTGATTATTGCAAGATCTTAAAATCTAGGATTACCCTTTAGATTTTACTGTTATGGAGCAAATACAGTCTTTTTATAAGCTAGCTATAGTAAAAAATACCTAAGAAGCTGGTATAGTGCCTGTGTACAAAATATATTTATGGATTAAATGTATTCATTTTTCCATAAGCTAGATTCATTGTGGAATCCTCAAGAGAGCTCTGTAGTAATTCACCCTCCAGGGGAGTTCTGACTTGGTTCCCAGGCACCTCTTAGGTCAGATAGAGCTCCATGGATCTGCTGAAATATGGATCTATATTACTGATGTAAAGCTCCTAATGCAAGCTGGTTCTGGAAGATAAGAAACAGGGATGCTCTTTTTCTTACTTTAAAAGCCATCATCTAACTTCCATTCAAAGAGCTGGCACTAAAATAATTCTTGACCTCCGATAGATTTAAGTTTAAACTCAACCAAAGTTAAGATTTTAGAAGATTTCCATGGTGATCAAGATGATGTTTCAGTGGAGGCCTATGGGGCCCAAAATAGCTGGACCATCACTAGTTAGGCAGAATGCCTGAAATTACCACCATTACTCAACCCCTTGCATTAACATGTCATTCCTGCTTGGAGAATCCTCTTTAAGGTACTCTTAAAGTAAAATTAAAATGGAGATCAGGTCTGAAAAATTGCTGACCAAACAAAATCAAAGGCCTTAAAAATAGCCTGAATTGCAAACAGAAGCGAAACTTAACTTGGGTTCATATCCGATAAGTGCTTATGTTAGACAGAACTAAAACTTAAAACCCAGCTAATCACGAGCAGCCAATTCACATATGATTATGGGACTAGGACTTTTCAACAAGGTACCTAAACAAAGGCAATTTTGTAATTGCAAACCAATCAAATAATTTCTTTATTTTGCTTCTGCATTTTCCCAATAAATACTTGCCTCTGGCATTTTGTCATTGGAACACTAAACTTCTGTTCTGGTGTTCCCCAATCCATGAATTGCTTTGTACTCTATATAAACTCTAAAATTTTATTGTGCCACAGATTTTTCTTTTATGGTACACATTTGTTTTTGCAGGAGGTATAACACATTAAGTGACAATCCCTACCACCGAGCATGAGTTAGTTTCTCAAAAAAGAGTAAGGTCAAATAAAAACGTCAAAGGAACCCCAGTTAGCTGTGAGCATGGTCATGGGTTTGAAAACTTTGGAATGTTGAGGTGTCAGGCTCATTACCAGTAGGGACCAAAGTGTGTTAGAAGGAAAAAGACACCATACACTGCTTGCTGTCAAGACAAATCCTGTCTCTCCTACTTACTAAATGTTTTACCTTACCACATCATCTTTGCTGTGCTCAGTTTTCTCATCTGCAAAATGATGAGGCAACAAAAATAATAGTACCTACCTCATATCATGGTTGTGAGAAATAAATGGGACAATCCGTGTAAAATGTTTAGTATATAGCCAAGCACATAAGAATACCATACATGCTAACTATTATTACTGTTATTGCTACTCTTTGGTAGTCTCTGGTCAAATAGGACTGGTTAGGAGGCTCTGGGGTGAGGCTTCCGAAGGCCTTGGAGTGCTAGCAGCAAACCTGGCAGAGGACATGAGGTGGCCCAGGTCAGGCAAGCCTAGATGGAAAGATCCAAATGCAGCCTAGAAGACAGTGACAGTAGAGGCAGATGATATCGTGGAAAGTCATGGGCTTGACATCTGTTAGATTCCGGTTTGAATCCTTGCTTTTGAACTTACTAGCTGTATGATTTTAGGTATGTCATTTAATCCTTCCCAATGTGTCTTTCCTCGCTTATAAAATGACATTAATGACAAATGTCATCAGGTTGGAAGGATTAAGCGAGTCAGAGCCTATCAGTGTCTGGCTGAAGGCTGTCCGCAGAATTCCCAGGAGCCCAGGGCTCTACACTGGTGCCTGAGGGCCCTTAGCAGGGCAGAGTAGGAGGCAGGGCTTTAGAACTAGATCCTAATCCCAGCTGTGACCAGGGCAGCTCTGCTTTTTGTTGGTTTTCCACGTTGGTGTTCTGTGGAAGATTTTGTCTGCCAAAAGTTTCCCATCGTTCATAAAGAAGTTTGAAGACCACTGACCTGGCAAACATATTTACCCAACAAAGTTTCAAGTTCTGCAAGGTTTAAATGAGATAATCCACAAAATGCTTAGCACAGTGGCTGTCCTTTAGTGAGTACTAAATAAATACTGCTTATTCTTCTTCCTATTCTTAGTTCATATTGAACCTAAAGTGACCATGCATTCTGGTTTGCTTGGGACAGTCCTGGTTCACTCCTATTGCTCTGGTGTGATCATTAATAGGGCCACCTTTCACTCTCAAGTGTCTTGGTTTGGATGACAAATTATTTGTGCACCCCATCCCATGCTATGGAAGAAAGTCCTTCCTTTATTGCAAAAGTGGTACTGGCCGTGTGGCTCTGATTTCTCTGTGGCCAGAGAATAGGAACGCTGTGTTTGGCCTGGCCAGAGAGGATCCAGCCGTACTACCCTTCTAGAAATGTCAGCTATTTCATATCGCATTAGCCTCGCCAAACATAAAAATCAGTGTCTCAGTCTGCATGCAATGAAGCACGTAGCTGTGTCACCTGTGGGTAAACTTGGGTTAGAAAGGAAAAAAAAAAAAATGTAGTATTTTCCTTTTGCTGCCAGGAGGGTGTGTTGAAAAAACCCCCTCCAGATGCCCAGGAGAGAGATTTGGTTTTTAACATGTTAAAGTTGTGACCTTTTGTGACTATTAACTCACACATACAGAGAGCAACAGCTTTTCCTGCCGCACCGCCCAGCCCGTATCCGGTCTAATCAGTAGACAGAAGAAATTCTGCGGTGGTGACTCACTTCTGGGCTAACAATGGGACTTACGCTCCTTTGCTTTTTATTATTTTCAAATCTGGAATTCTTTTGGTAAAGTTTGGTACAGTAAATTTAGAACAAAAGGTGTGGACGTTAATGTGCCTCATGGGTAAATCTCTGATAGCTCGGGCATGAGTCAAGTGAGGCTAACGTCTGCTGCTCTGACTTGGGTTCAGCTGCGAGGTGTGTCTGGCCCCTCCGACAGAGGTTTTCCTATGTTATTATACAGATGTCATATCAAGGAGGGAGGACTTAAACATAAACAGAATCTGACTGATTCTGACCGGTTAGTTTGAACATAGACACCTACTCCAAAATAGGTGTGTCCTAAAGTATTTGTAGGGGATAAAAGTCAGCACAGATCAAATTATAATTCAATGAAAACTCTAGCATATCTTGAGTCTCTCTCTTTTTTTTTTTCCTGAAAATTAGCATTTTCTTCTGAACACCCAGGTTAACACTCAATTAGCTCCAAGCTGGGAAGAAGGAAAAGGTTGTCCTGGCAACCACTTGGAAGATTCAGTTGGCAGCATCTGTTTCACAAAGAGGACCTCTTGTTATGATCTCGGGAACTATAATGTCAAGTGAACCCATACCAATTTCTAGGGCTTTATCTCCAAGTGGCCTTAAAATAAGTAAGCCAAAATGTTCAATTCCTGAGCTTCAAGTGAGATCTTTGAAATTCATACATCCCATTGTTCTCTGGGAATGCAGAAAGATATGAATAGATATAAGGATATAGTTGATAAATATCATACCAGAAGTGGAAATCTTAGCTTTGAAGTTATTTTAACCAAGAATATTTAACAAAGAATATTTTGGGGACACATATTATTCTAGGAAATAGATGGCATATATGTTCCTCTTCTTAGATGGCTATAGTTAAAAAAAAATAAAAGAAAATCATCAAACTAAAGTGACTAATCGAAACATTTAAACAATGATATGACACACACTTTTCTATCCTGTCTGGGAAGCCACAGTGAGGCCTCCAAGGTAAGGATGTACAAAGACAGCTACAGATTCCACCTCTGACTCTCAAAAAGGAGGATTAGACAGATTGCTTCCTGCTACTGGGGGTGGGGTGGGGGGAGAAAGAAAGAAAAGAAGAAGGCTTTGGAACCAGATATTCTTTTATATGTTCCACTTACCAAATTCTGTTTTCAAATTCTTCTAGTATCCATAGATGCCAATGGCATTAAAAGAAAAATGATGGGAAAAAGTTGTGCGAGGTCAACATGTAATGGAACACTTTCCTTTCCTCCCTATTTAGATGTCTTTTGATGATCACATATTGCTCTTTTTTTTTTTCTTTTTTTGAGGCAGAGTCTCACTCTGTTGCCTGGGCTAGAGTGCCATGGCATCAGCCTAGCTCACAGCAACCTCAAACTCCTGGCCTCCCGAGTAGCTGGAACTACAGCCGTGTACCCCCATGCCTGGCTAATTTTTCTCTTTTTATTAGAGACAGGGGTCTCACTCTTGCTCAGGCTGGTCTCGAACTCCTGACCTCAAGCAATCCTCCCGCTTGGGCCTCCCAAAGTACTAGAATTCCAGGCATGAGCCACCACACCCGGCCCACATATTGCTCTTTAGTCATTCTCCTATAACACCTATATGCATGTGAAGTATTTTCTGAGTTTCTTGGGCCAGTCTATTACTATAGATATTTTTTTCTACAACAGTGCTAGCCAACAGAAAGTTCATTATATTTTTCATATTCAGATATTAATAATAAGCACTCTAAACTAAAATTATCACAGATAAACATTTTTTCCTGGTTTATACAGCAACTAGTTCAGGGTCATTATCAAAGGCAGGATTAGAATGTGAACTTCCTCTCTCTTAATCTTATGCTGAATCCACTTAGGTCTCCCATCCAGAAAACAGTAGTCATTTGGGACCCAAATAAATCCAGAATTTAGTCAATCTAATTTGAGCAAAATTGGAAGTTCAGAGTATTAAAAAATAAAAGTCAAAATTTGTTCTTTGACCTTGGATATTTACCTCTTTTTGGTCTTTGATTTTCCCTTAAGAATGGAAGCTTTGAGTAATAATCTTGAGGCCAGATTTTTTTTTTTTTAAACCTCCCTTTCCTAGTAGGTGTTTGGAAAATGTTAAGACTATTACTGCCATCCCATTGTTCTCCACAGAAACAAAACTTGAAAGACTCTAAGAAAGCAACAGCTGAAGGGATTTTAGAAAGCCAGTTGATTAGCTTGCAATCACTGAATCCCAGGATGGAAAAGGCATGTTATTGGAGGGGTCCTGAAATCTACTTCAGCCCCCAACATTATCAGTAGACCAAATAAACATATGTGTATCACTAATTTTCTTTCTTTTTTTTTGTTTTCCCTCAAAATTCAACTTAATGTATCACTAATTTTCAAATGTATGTAGGTGCTGTTGTGAGTCATAGAATAAAAATTAACTTACAAGGATTATGGGATTCCAAATACAACTATCAAGTGGAGATCCATGAAATCTTTTACTCTTAAAAAAGAGGTCCTCATACCAAAAGAGGCTGAGGACCACTGATATGCCCCATATCCCTTTTTACCATAGGTAGGCAGAGAGGCCTAGGGTGGAGACAGAAAATGATGGGCAGAGGCAGGGTTAGCTCCAGGCTCGCTGACTTCTGGTCCAGAGATGTCTGGCACCTCATTCTCTTACCAGTCCTACCAGACAGTGCTCAGTCCCAGTTGCCATACTGCCTACTTCATCTTCTCATTAAAAATGAATGCGACAAGAATGAGGGGATGATCCATTAATGCCCTTCAAAATAAAATATCTGTGGGTGCCTTGCACTGAATTTGAACTCCTACTTGGAAAAAAAGAAATCCTATTTTAGTTCAAAATATGCTCAAAAGTATTATTAAAAGGAAAACCACAGACTCATGAATTTGCAATGAGAACTGAACAGCTATTAATAGCAGTTGTCCTAAAGCCAATAAAAATAACGTCTTGCCAGAGAATGAGGAATCCACCAAATGGATTTGTCATTGTTGTTATACTGGAAACATCCATTCAGCATAACACACTCGTCTCTGAACCAGACCATTTGAATTTATTACTAAAATGCAGATTTGTGATTTGAGTACAAATTGCCTGTTTTTGTTATGTGGAATAACAGGGATCATACCTTTGTTTTCTTTTTTCTTTTTCTTTTTTTTTGAGACAGTCTCATTCTGTCTCCCTGGCTAGAGTGCAGTGGCATTATCATACCTCACTGCAACCTCAAACTTCTGAGCTCAAGCAATCCTCCTGCCTCAGCCTCCTGAGTAGCTGGTACTACAGGCATTTGCCACTGTGCCCAGCTAATTCTTCTATTTTTAGTAGAGACCTGGTCTCACTCTTGCTCCTCAGGCTGGTCTCGAACTCATTAGCTCAAGTGATCCTCCTGCCTTGGCCTCCTAGAGTGCTATGATTATAGGCGTGAGCCACCACGTCCAGCCCTGTGCCTTGTAATTTTTCTTTTTTGGGGGGGATCAGGATTTTTGATCCTGCCCAGTGTTCAAACTCTTGACTTATCAGTCATGAAACAAGCCCCATTTCAAGTGTCCAAATCACTGCCTTGTCTTTTTCTTTGCTGTTAGCCATGCCTGCCTGGAATTCTCAGAGGAGGCAGCTACAAGTGGTGAGGGATAGGCTATAAAAACAGAATGCAGGCATTTGGCACAGTGGCTCATGCCTGTAATCCTAGCACTCTGGGAGGCTGAGGTGGGAGGATTGCTTGAGCTCAGGAGATTGAGGTTGCAGTGAGCTCTGATGATGCCACTGCACTCTAGCCCAGGCCACAGAGTGACACCATGTTTCAGAAAACACAGACACAAAATAAAATAAAAAGAAGATGCACAGTGTACAGCCCTGGATCACTAGTGGGTGGAGGCTTTTGTTAAAAAGAGTAGAGAAGGGTAGGAGCTTGTAATCTGTGGAATACAAAATATCACCCTTCTGATACATTGGCTGAGTCTTGTGTATCTCTTGTTATACTTAGCTGGGTGCTTTCAACCAGCCAGCTCCACCCTTCCCTTTCCTCTTGTTAATGGTCCCTGCTCAGGCTCAAATTACTATCCCTTCGCTAGTCTTCTCTTCCTCAAACGTCTGGAAAGAACAGTTTATATTATTATTACAACTTCTTTCCCTCCCATTGAGATGGCTTGAGGAAAGTCTTCTGTGATCAAATAAATATTGGAAGATGCTTAAACAAAGTTAAGTGGGTTTCTACACTGGGAGACTTTTCAGATCCTTTAAGGTATTAATGCTTATTGTGAATCTCCAAGTGGGGAGAGGTTCTAAGAAACATAGCATGTAGCTTTTTCTCAGACTTAGTTGAGAACCTATTTTTTGCCTGAACACCATCAAAGAGGGTTTGGCACTTAGGAGGCTCTCAAGAAATAATTGTTAATTAGATTATGTCCTGAGGAACACAGTCTGGAAAAGTCAGTTAGGGAATCCATCTTTCTACACCAGGTGTCTGATATATGTCCAGTAGTAGATGTTTAGTAATGTTTGCTGAGTGAGTGAATGCATGCATGTTTTAGGAGCACCACTTTGAGCAGAAATCTCAGATGCCTGTCCCACAGAACACAGGACACAGGATTTAGGTATATCTGCAAATATCCATCCTAAAAGTACCCCAAGGCACAGCCAGTTTCAAGGGTTTTTGACCTGTGCAGTTATGCAGTCCCCCTCCCCTTGTGCTGAAAAGGATCCTGCACTTGGGTTAATGCTTTGCTGTCACTGTCTTCAAATATCTAATAATACTTAAACAAGGGGCCCCACATTTTCACTTTACACTGGGCTTTGCAAATGACGTGGCTGATCCTGCCCGAGGGATCCCTTGCTAGAGCTTAAAATTGGCAGAACATCATCAAAGAGATATGTTTTTATCAAGAAGTTTTACACACAAAAAATAAATAAATAATATAAAAAAAGAAGTTTTATAATAAACATATTCCAAGAGCCTATTTACTTCTATCTATAAGGTAGATAAAAATCAGATAAATAATTAGAGATCCAATAAATGTCCTAAGTTCCAATAGGTCCATTTTACCACTTGCTAATCTACATGACCTTGGACAAGTTACTTGATATCTTGAATTCCTTGTTTCCTCATTCAAAACAAAAACGAGGCCAAAGAATACCTCTTTTCCTACTCTTGGGTTTATTTTGGGAGTTAAATGAGTCAGGTGCTTTGAAGACCATGATGGAGAGCCCATTATTAAATAAGTTTTTGTGTGTTGAATAGTGCATTCTGGAATGTCTGAAGATATATCAAGAGCTGAAGGCAAGGATGGCCAGGGAGATCAGAATTTGGGGCAAGGTATGATGAACTGATGAAGAAAGATACACCGCAAGAGCACAGAGGAAGACGTTTGGGTTTGCTGAGATCAGTTTTCCCTTCATTGGCATGAGCAAGAACACGGCCAATAGCAGCAGTCAGCTACAAACTGGAATTTTTAAAATAGGAACAAGCTGAAGAACTAGAGCGAGAGGCAAGAAGAATAGAGGGGAAAAAGAAGTAAGAAGAGGTTAGAGAAAGGAGGAAGAGTTTCTGTTTTGCTTTCATAATAATTAGGGGAGTGCATAGTAGAAGGAAGAGACGAGAAAAGGAAACT
Source organism: Lemur catta (assembly GCF_020740605.2). NCBI lineage: Eukaryota > Metazoa > Chordata > Mammalia > Primates > Lemuridae > Lemur > Lemur catta. The sequence goes on along the minus strand of NC_059133.1, from coordinate 42,781,883 downwards.
CTGTTGAGCCTGCAAAGTAAAGTTTTAAGGAGAAGATCTGTTTTATGAACGACAGAAGCAGCTGCTCAGAAAGAATTTAAGTATTAATAGAAAGCGTCTTGATTAATACATCAGTCAGAATGATTTTGAGACACATATTGGCAGTAATTCAAATCCAGGGGGTAGGAAGCTCATAGGCTTCAGACCAGCAGAGAAGCTGGATGTATTTTGACGATTCTATCAGGAGTGAAAAGAAAAGCCTTGAGAGAAGACCTTGGCGACGGAAGGCCAAGGCTAAAATTTCTGACCATTGCCTAAGGAAGGAAGGAGCAGATAGAGAAGGCATTGTGATATGGTTCTTTTTTTTTTTTTTTTAAATGTATCTGTGATTCCATTCAAAACTAGAGGACAATTTGGTAGACTCAACAGGGGAATGTGACTGGGAAGTGGAAATCAAGGTAGAGGTCAGGCTATGCAAGCGGGTGCAGGAGGTAGGAAATGGGAGAGTGAGTAGCCAAGAATTAACAGTAACAGGAGTCAAAAAAATGAGAAAACCAAGCCTGTTTTTTCAGCATGTCATTCCAAATAAGATTAGGGCAGGTGTTTTTAGAGAGCAATGCGGTTTGGAGTCAGTTAGATCCATGTACATATCTGGCATTTATGCAGGAGAGACCAAAGTCAATGCAGGAGCGGCTCTGGGCTGACTGGGTGCTGTCCCTCACCCTCTGAGTTAGGGCCCCTCTTCTGGGTAATGGGTCCCCAAATCCAAAGTGAAGCAACTGGATCCTATTCCAGCTGAAGGGGACTGTCCTGGTTGGAAGGCAAGGGGATTTCAGGAAACTAAGACAGCAATTATGAGAGAAGGAGGAGGGATAATTGGAACTGATTTTTTTATGTACAAAAAGAAAATTTTTTTGGAAGCAGTTACATGTGGGGTGTGGAAAGGGTGAAATAGGGAGGGTGAAGAGAGGGTAAGAAATGCAGGCTGATGTTCTACTAAATACATTACAGATTTAATCTCATTTAAATGTGACCGCAACCCTGTGAGCTATATATTACTATTTCTAGTTTACAGATGCCTGTTTAAGTTACTTGCTATATATATTGATAATAACTGTGGCTAAACTTGATTGAATGCTTATTATGTGCCAGGCACTTTACATAGGTCATGTCTTTTTAATGCTTACAACAAGAATAGGAAATATTACATTTTTTCCAGATCTCCCATTTTCCAGATGAGAAAACCAAGGCATGGAGAAGTCCAGTAACTTGCCCAAGTCCACACAACCAAAAAATAGTGGGAACAGGATGCAAACTCAGGCAATTGGTTTCCAGAGCGCAGAATCTTAACCACTGTGATAAACAGCCTGTAGAGTTTGCATGCTAAAGGAAAGAGACAATTAATAAACAAGCAAAGAAACAAACACAAGAGAATAAAGAGAGGGAAGATACGCTTAGAAAGACTATTATTGAAAAGAACACAAGAACAATAGGGACAGGGATGGAAAATCTAATCTGTATAGGGTATTTGAATGTTCATTTTTAAGAGATAGGAGAAACTTTAAGGATAATTTTAATAATAATGAAGACGATGGTAACATAATGAACATTTATTGAAAGCTACCATGTGCCAGCTCCTATCCCAAGTGCTTTCTATATATTATCTCATTGAATTTTCAGAATAATCCTTTTGTCTCTTTTATTGAAATTCCAGGACCTAGCACATAGTAGATACTCAATGCATATTTGTTGAACAAAGCTTGAAAAGTAACGATATAGTTTTACTTTTTAGGAAACTCTAGATTATAGGGCTAAAGTCCAAGGGAATAAGCTCTTGTGGCCCTCTTTATTTTATTACTTCACAGAATTTATTTCTGTCTGAAATTATATTGTTTGTTTCTTTGCTTGTTTATTATCTGTCTCTTTCTATTAGCATGTAAACTGTAGGAGAGCAGAAGCCTCACTCATCTTGTTTAATGCTATTCTTGGCAACGGCTAGAACAATGCCTAGGGCACAGGAGATGATTAGTTACATATGTCCTGTTTGAATGAAAAAAGAGAACACAAGATTTCAGCCTTTCATAACAAGTCTTCCACCAGAGCACATTGAATACTGAGCAGACGGGCCACTGCTCATCTCTCTTGCTGTGCTCACTCTCAACGAGTAGCATTCACTTTCTCTGTCGCTGACTCCAATGTCCATTGACCCAGGTAGGTTTAGTTGTAGAGCATGGAAGAAGAGAAATTTCTAATCATCACAAAAGTGATCAAACTGTCTCTATATAAAAACGACTCTTCTACCTCACACTCATAAGGATGGTTACTATCAAAAAAAGCAGAAAATAAAAAGTGGTGATGAAGATGTGGAGAAACTGAAACCCTGGTGCACCGTTAGTGGGAATGTAAAATGGTACACCTGCTATGCAAAACACTACAGTAGTTCCTCAAAAAATTAAAAGTAGAATTCTACAGGATCCAGCAATCCCACTTCTTGGGCATATACCCAAAAGAATTCAAAGCAGGGTCTCAAACAGATATTTGTACACCCATGTTCATAGCAGCATTATTCATAATAGCTAAAACATGGAAGCAACCCAAGTGTTCATCAACAGGTGAATGAACAAACAAAATATGGTATATACATTAAATGGAATATTATTCAGCCTTAAAAAGGAAGGAATTCTGACACAAGCTACAACATGGATGAACCTTGTAAGTAAACTCAGCCAGTCACAGAAACACAAATACTGTATCATTCCACTTATATGAGGCACCTAGAGTGACTAAATTCATAGAGACAGCAAGTAGAAGTGTGGTTGCCAGGCACTGGGGTGAGGGAGGAATGAGTTGTTGTTTAATGGGTACAGGGTTTTGCAAGCTAAAAAGAGTTCTGGAGATTGGTTGTACAACACTGTGAGTGTACCTAACACTACTGAACTGTACCTTTAAAAATGGTTGGGATGATAAATTTTGTTATGTGTATTTTACCACAATTACAAAAATAGACTACACACACATTAAAAAATCTCTCTTGCTAATACAACATGCACTTCATTTGAAAGGCTCAAGATTTCAAATGAATGATTCAATGACGTCAAGTGAAAATGCAGAGTGTGTATAAGGAATAGAGGTGCAAGACAAAGAAGGAACAGCTACCACTGTGAACAACCTGTGTTAGGGTTGAGGAAGAGTTAAACATAAGCTTTGGTTTTTGGACCTTTGATAGTTGCATATAACACTTTCTTTAATGGCTTTTAAAATATAATGTTATATTACACTTAAGCATTTTACAGAAATCTCTGTAGAGCTTTAGGACGTCAGGTCCTGTGATGTTTAGCTGATGAGATCGGGCGGTTTGAGGGGAAGCCTCTGTGACACTCACCTGTCTACACGAAGTTGGCAGACAATGCTTAGCGCATCCACAACTCCTTCTTCTTTCAACTGGCGACAGCCAATGGATGTAGCAATAAAACACCCTGTTCTACCTATCCCCGCACTGAAAAGAAAAGAAAAAAAAAAAAAAGGAATAAAAAGGTGGGGAAAAATGACAAAGATAAAATATATTCTTTTAAAAGGGTACTTTTAAATCAGAAACAACAGTTAATATAATAACAGCTCTCATGTGTTGAGTATTACAAACCTGGCTCTGTGCTAAGTGCTTAAAATATATTCAAAATACATTCTTTCATTTGGTTATAAGTAGTAGGATGAGGGGGTGGAGGGAGGTGACGGGTGGGGAGAATAGTAAAAAGGCATTGTAATTGTTCTAGAAAAAATAATTAGGGTCTGACCTTAGGTACGGCATGGGCAGTAGAAAGGAGGGGGAGATTTAGACACATCACAAATGTGAATCTGGAGGACTGAATGAAGAGGGAGAAAGACAAGAAGGCAAAGATATGACTAGGCTTGGAGGGTAGAAAGTGGAGGGCACCTCTGAGGCAAAGGGGAATTTTGGAATAAGGTGGATCTGAGGGAGGGAGGGAAGGAAGGAGGGATGTAAGGCAGGAGGGAGGAGATTGGTTTTGGAAATATTGAGGTTGAGCAGTCTTAGTTTAGGAGAGAGGATGTGGCTAGAGGCACATATTTCCAAGTCATTTATATGGAGGTGACAACTAAACAGAAATACTATCCTGGAGGGTTTACATATTCATCTATCTGCCTTGGACAGTATGCCCATAACATCAACCTAAAAACCTCTCTCTCCAAGCAATTTCAACCACTAACAGTCTGTATGTAAATTTCTCTCAAATCTACATCTAAACTCCCTAAATTTCCTAAACTCTAGACTGTCATTCCATCTCCTAGCTGGAACTCTTGATGTTACTCTTTTGTACTTGCTTCAGTTCATTGTATCTAAATTTGATGTATCTAAAACAGAATTAATTATCTTTTCCCTCAATGGTATTACCAGCCAGCCACAAGTTTTCCAGCCTGGAAATCTTGGAGCCATCTTCGACACCTCCCCCTCTCTCACCTCCCACATCCAATCTGTTATCACTTCTTCTATTTTCTGTCTCCACTGAGCCTTTGGGACCCATGCTTTCCTTTCTGTAGACTGTACTCACGTTTTTAACAACTCCTTATTTCATGATTAGTGGTGATCTTATTATGGTTTCCAAGTTTCAAGTTTTTTCCTGGACTAATTCATGACACACACAGCTGCTAGGTTCACCTTTATGAAATAAGGATTTAATTATATTACTCCCTACTCAGAAACTGTGGATGGCTCCCATCAGTTATAGCATAATGTCTACCCTTCCTACCATGGTATTTGTGACCTTGCAAAATCTGCACGTGACTAACTTTCAACCTTTGTTTTTGCTGTCTTCCCTGTATCATATGTGCTGTTGTTCTCATTTACATGAATCATTGCAAAAAATTTCTTTTATTTTCCAATTTTCCATTCTATATTAATGATATCTTCTCAGTCAGCAATGCCCTGCTTCTTACCTTTTAAAACCACAAACATTGATCATTTTTTAAGACCCAATTCAACATTATTCCAATTTTTAGAGGCTTTCCCCAATCCCCACGGTTAGAATTAATTAATCCCCTCTTGGCACAAAAATATCATTTATTTCTCACATTTGGCACTTGTTTCCTGTTGAATGTCAGTGCAGAGGAATTCAGAGGAGGAATGAGTCCCTTTTAGTTGAAGTGTTCATAGAGAGCATGTTTCATTGAAGAAATAGGATTTGAACCGTACCCTATGAATGGCAGGCATTTTGGCATCATAAATGAGAGAGGGTATTCCAGGTATGGCAATGGTATGAGGAAAGGACTGATGAGGAACGGAATATATGACTTGGGACGATAAGTATACTAGCTTGCCTTGAAGAGAAGAGAAAGTTACTTTAGTGCAACAGTGGGAAATAAGGATGGGAAGCTACCCTGGGATCTTATAAGGAAGGCTAAGAGATTTGCACTTCATTCTCTATGCTCTTTTGTTGTTGTTGTTGTTGTTGTTAAGAATTTGATGAAAACTATAAAATTTCATTCCCCAGAATAACTCACATGAGCTTACATACTCAAATTTTTTCAAATAATTTCATGGCGTTCATTGACCTCTACAGTTTATCAATAGATTCAGGGTTAAGGACTTTTGCTTTAGGCAATGCGAAGCCATTGACAAGTTTGATGCAGGTACTCCATGTGGTGAAGGGCAGTTTCAGGACCATCGTCTAAGGGAATACACAGCGTAGGCCATAGTAGTAGTGAGGGCATGAGGGAGCAGGGTCTGTGTGCGCAATTAGCCAACGACTTCTAAAGTACATGGATGAGGTCATAAGGGCCTGAACCATGGTGGTTGGACAGGAAGTGGTGATTATGGGAAAAGCTTTGAAGGGAAAGCCAATCTGGTGACTGATTAGATACTGAGGCTGGAGTTGAAAGAAGGGCCAAAGATAACTGTCAACATTAGATGCTGAGTGACTGGAAAAAAGATGGTCTCAATCTTAGAAATAGTAATCAGAAGGGGAGCTGGTTTTATAGGGGAAGTGGCTAGTTCATTTTAGATATCCCAAGTGTTTAATGATTTTGGGTGGGGGACACCACTTCCAGACCTAAAGCACAGCCAATTAGAATGTTTTTCTTTGGATACAAGATAAGTTTAGGATAAGACTAATGCTGTCCACCTTTGGATAAATAGACATACAGCAAATTTGACCCTTGATTATTATTATTATTATTTTTTTGAGACAGAGTCTCGCCCTGTTGCCTGGGCTAGAGTGCTATGGCATGAGCCTAGCTCACAGCAACCTCAACCTCCTGGGCTCAAGCAATCCTCCTCCTCAGCCTCCCAAGTAGCTGGGACTACAGGTGTGCGTTACCATGCCTGGCTAATTTTTTCTCTTTTTAGTAGAGACTGGGTCTTGCTCTTGCTCAGGCTGGTCTTGAATTCCTGACCTCAAGTGATCCTCCTGCCTCGGCCTCCTAGAACACTAGGATTACAGGCATAAGCCACTGCACCCAGCCTTTGACTCTTGATTAAACCCCAAATTTTCAAAAAAGAAAGAGGTTAAAGTTATACTCTAAAATTATATCATTTACTTATTAAAGCTATTATAAAGAGCTATCTTAAGAGACTTACAAGGTTAAACAAAGCAAGAAAAATTATTTTGAGAAAGTATGAAGAATAAATGGTTAGTCATATAAATGACTTTAAAGATGTTTGCTTTAGTTTGTTCACACCAAAAGGAAAACAAGGGGAAGGAGATATTGGTTATAGGAGAGAGGTTTGAGCTAGACCTTCGGGGAAGGAGCCCCCACAGACACCTGTCACTGTTGTTGGCCTGGCCTCCAGCACCCATGTCCTGGTGACAACACTTGGTTTTCCTTTGGTGAGCTACTCCCTGCCCGCTTCTCAGTTCCTAAATTGGTTTCCATTTGTTTTTCATGAGATAATCCTTAAAATAGTTGACTGGTTTTTACAAAATTGAAATAATAATAAATGCTATCAAGATACAATCCCAATAGAGCTCAGGGGCCATCCTGAAACAACAAAAGAGCCATCAATAATTTCAAAAAAAGAAAACACATCTGTAATTCCTAAGGTATATGAGACTGATAAGATTAAATGAATCAATGTAAGTTTCAAGGTAGATGATTGGAATAAGGTCTCCTGTTCAATGAGCCACTTATTTAGAGCTGGTATTTTGTCTACTGTGTAATTGTCATTTGCCAAAAATGCCCTAAAAGTGTTACTTCATTCTGTATGCATTATCTCTTTTGTTTTTGTTTTTGTTTTTTAAGAGACGGGGTCTCGCTCTGTCTCCCAGGCAGTGGTGTGATCATAGCTCACTGCAGCCTCAAACTCCCAGGCTTAAGCGATCCTCCTGCCTCAGCTTCCTGAGTAGTTGGGACTGCAGGAATGTCATCTTGATTAAGACTCAAATATTACAAAGTTAGCCAATTTCAGTAAATATTTAATTTATCAACAAAGTGATTCTCAGGAGGCAAAACCCTACTTCTACAAAGAATGGACAGTTGCTCAGGCAGAAAGAGCAGTTCTTGTCTTACCTGCAGTGGACAACCACAGGCCCTCGGCCCTCAGAAGCAAGTCTGTCTTCTTCTACATCCAGCATGAGCTGTAGGAGGGGCTGGGCACTGTCTGGAGTCTTGTGATCGGGCCATGAGGTGTACCAGTAATGCTTCACATGTTGGGTGTGACTTCCTTGCTGAAAATAGCAACAGCCACCAAATGCCTCATTCCCTTGCGGAACTAAAAGTCATCCAAACCACAATACTGAATGCCTTCTATCACTCCCATCCATTTTGCTGGCAACTTACTTCTGGGTGGAAAAAAATCTAGATTTTTTTAATAACATTCTTTCGTTCTTTCTTTCTTTCTTTCTTCCCTTTTTTTTTTTCTTTTTTAGAGATAGGGTTTTGCTCTGTCACCCAGGCTCGAGTACAGCGGTACCATCATAGCTTATGGCAGCCTCAAACTCCTGGGCTCAAGTGATCCTCCTACCTCAGCCTCCTGAGTAGATGGGACTACAGGCTTGGACAACCATGCCTGGATAATTTTTTTTCCTTTTTTTTTAAGAGATGGGGTCTTGCTATGTTGACCAGGGTGGTCTTGAACTCCTGACCTCAAGCCATCCTCCCACCTCAGCCTCCCAAGTAGCTGGGAATATGGGTGTGGACCACGGTGCCCAGCTCCCCAGCTCTGAAGAACCCTTTCACCTTGAGAAAACTTTACTGTCAACATCCTGGTCTCAAAGTTTCACAGTCTTGCCCCTGTTAAGTGAGATCTACCCTATATTTATAATATAGACAATGTATGTAACATATGCTACATATATGTTTTGAATTTGTTACAATAAGCAAAATGGTAGTCAAAAATGTAGCCAAGAAAGAATGGTAGTCAAAAATGTAGCCAAGAATGTTCCTGCTTTGTGAACATTCCTGACAGGTTTTTATAAACATATTAATCAAAAGCAGAACACTGGGATTTCATGTCAGTCATGCTAATACTTCTACACTCATCCCAAATTCCAGTATTTAACAGCAGTGAGGAACCTCAGCAGTAAAGGAGCGACCTGGGATCCCTGGATTGGAGACACTCTGAGTGAGGGTCTATGCACATCACTGCCCAGGTGGGGGCCCCGACATGGACCGGGCACTCAAGGACATGTGTTGACAAACAAGTTTTAGTAAGTGCCTTCCTATCCCAAACTTCCAAATAAAAACCCTGCCTCCAGTCTCTCCCTCTTTGTGACGATTCTGTCCCAGAAGTGAGGCTGCAGATCAGATTGCAATCTTCAGGCGATCATTCTCCAAAAGCAAAAATAATACCATAGCAACATTCCTCAGCATCTGCTGCCCATGAGTTAAATAAGATAATTTTTCTATGACATAATATGGTCTGGGGAAAGTCCCTATAAATTACTGTAACTCCACGTTTCTGAAGATCTCATCAACACCTCGGCTCATCTTGCCTCCCACAGCCACCCACGAGTGCAGATTTTCTCTTTCACAGATTCTAGGCCTCACTTAAAGCTGCCTAGACCAAAATGACATAAAAAAAAAAATCATGGTAAACTCTCCAGCACAGCCTTGAGTTAAAGGCTTTCAAAAGTTATTAATAAATCAGAGATATTTTATTAATGCAGATAAGATCACAAGATCCTACATAATGAATTTCCTTAGTATCTACTTACATTAATTTAATTATTCCATATACTAATAATAGCTGACGACAAAGAAATACATGAGGGAATGGCTATAGTTTCTCTGAGATCTTAACATTCTTTAATTTACTTAAATTGAATTCATAGTACTTATTAGGATAAATAATTGCAAAGCAGAAATGTAACCCTCCAACATCATCTGCTCTGTAAATGGCTCTAGCTGCATAATCTTACCTTTAAGACGAGGTTTCGAATGGTGTAGTTATCGCATTCATTTACACTGATAACCAGGACTTCAACCTTCCCGTATATCCCTCTCTTTTCTGGCCAGTACAGCACACATTTCTGGGGAAGGGGAAAGAAGAATACAGCATATATTAATGGCTTTCCTTAGCTTTGGAGTACTTTTCATTTACGTGTCTCAAGAGTTTTTATATCATTATTTTTTAAAAAAATCAAATATCAATTTTTATAATTCTATAAATGTATTAAAACCATTGAATTGTATGTTTTTGTTTCTGTTTTGAGACATAGTCTTGCTCTGTCACCCAGGCTAGAGTGCAGTGTCATCATCATAGCTCACTACAACCTCAAACTCCTGGGCTTAAGCGATCCTCCTGCCTCAGCCTCCCGAGTAGCTGGGACTACAGGTGCACCACTGCATTCAGCTGATTTTTCTATTTTTAGTAGCATGAGGTATCACTCTTGTTTAGGCTAGTCTCGAACTTCTGACCTCAAGTGATCCTCCCACCTCAGCCTCTCAGAGTGCTAGGATTATAGGGATGAGCCACTGCGCCCAGCCTGTATGTTTTAAACAGGTGAATTTTATGGTATATAAATTATACTTTAATAAAGTCATTTTTTAAAAAAATCTCAATTTTTACATGTGTCTGTCAAACACTGTCAGTCCTAACTTCATACCAAGAATAATAATAATTAGGCAAAATTACCCAAAACTCTACAGAAAAATAAAGAACTAAATTAAGAATTAAGAAATTCATATCCACGGTTGTAGCTCTGACTCAGCAGGGCAAAGGCAATATATGTAACCTAAACATTTGTATCCCGTAATATTCTGAAATTAAAAAAAGAAATTAATATCCAAATATTAGGTTTTACCATGTGTTGACTAGAAATAAAAGGAATGTTTTCTCAGGATGATTGAAGAAAGTCATATTTTCCTGCTCATCAAACCAATGTGTCTAATAAGAATATTTATAATGTATTAGACTCCATAGACAGTTTCCCTTGTATATAAGGCAGATCTAATGACTACTAATACAACTATAGTATTTTATTTTCCAGGATCAATGTTTTTTTCACTTATGAGATCCATTGAAATAAATGTACAATAAAATTATGTAAAAATATTTTATAATATAAGCTTTGAAGAGCTTAATAAGAGTGAAAATAATTATATTACAAGCAAGGCAATATAGTATTGGATAAGGGAAAAGCTTTGGGTTCAGAGAGCTTGGGTGCAAATTTTGGTTCACCACTTATTAGCTGTGAATCCATGAGTGAGATGCTTAACCTCTCTGGCCTCAATTTCCTTGTGATTTAATACATGGAAAGTATTTAGGATAAAGTCAGGCATACAGTAAGCACTTAAAACATGTTATTTTTGTTATTTTAAAACTACTGGGTGACACATATTTGCTCCAAAGTGATTTGATTTTCATGCATTAAATATTATTTTATTACTATTATTATATTCAGGCACTGTTATTAAAAAAAAACTACAAAATGAGATCCAAGCATACATATAAGTTTATTTTATTTTGCCTTTTAAACAACTGTACAAGAACTATTAATTTTTTTATCACACATTTTAATGATAAAGAATGAAAGTTGATGTTTTATTTCAAGTGTTCCTGGAAGCAATGTAAATTTTAGAAACGTTTAAATAGCATTTATCATTTTCTCCCCCCACCCACGAATTTATTCAGAAATCCTTTCATCTGTTGCTGTCAATCAGGACTTTGAATACCCAGGACACACATTTCTTCACATTTATGTCAAAGGCATTTGAAAAAAATTTAAATACTTATAGATTTGAAAGAGTAGCAAAAGAATCAGAGAATTACAGAACTAAAGGAAAAGGCATGTAGACACACCTCCAGGGCTCTATCGTACTAACTACCAACTACTTCACATGCTAGAGCAGTGAAAGAAGTCACTTCACCTAGTGGAATCGGTTTCTTTCATCCATTACAATAAAAATACATTTACATCCTCCACGTTTTGATTGTTTTCCAAAAGAAGTAAATGGTTTCAGCTTTATTTACACGCCATCCAACTCTGTTAGGTAATCAGACCAAAGACTTACTCTGGCTGAATTAATGTTAGCATTCAAAAACAAACCTTTTAAAAACAGAACAACTTATTTCCCTCTGCATCTACCACTTGCCAGATGTCTAAAATTTTCCCAGTTTGTTGAAGATAAGCATACTAACCAATTTGCCTGGTTTCTTTCAATGGAGGATCAATTATTTCTCTGCGAGACCCAAGCTATTGTGTATCTTAAAACACATGCCTCCGGATGAATCCAAGAAGAGTGACAAAGAATCTTAAAAAAGGTATTGAACAAAGAAAGAGGCATTCAGTGGTCCGGCAATCTGACATACGTGCCCCATTGTCCGCCATCAGACCTGAGCAGCGGGCCCCTGTTTAGGGAGGTGGCTCTCGAAACCAGTAGGAAAAGCTGCAAGGCAGGAGCTTGCTGCCTGCACCCTGACTCTTCATACTTGCACAGGCTTGTGCACCTACTTGATAAATGGAAGCGCTGTTCGCCTCTCTCCAAAGCTTGCTGAGGCCCTCTTGAATGTTTTTCTTGACTCTTTACCAAAAAAGCAATTGGCAGTCGGCTCCCAGTAGACAATGCAGTGTGACTTGTTCATTCAAACAACCCTTAATTAGCATCCCATCTCCTTTCTGAGATACAATAGTTTATTTTTACATGCTGAATACATTTCTCCCCCTTTTAGGAGAAAGTAGAAAAGAGACCAGATAAGTGTGGGTGCTTTTGAATGTGAGGTGGGGGAGAGCTGCAAATGCAGTTGTTTCTAAAAGCCCAAGTTCCTGCTCAAATTATTTGACTGAACAGCTTTTTAGGGTTTCTTTATTGTGCTGCTAACAATGATATGAAAGAGGCAGAAAACGCAAGAAAGAAAAATGCTGTCTTACAGATAATATTGTGAAATCACACTAATTGTAGGTAATTCAAAATAGCATGCTTTCTAGCAGAATATAACCCCAAATCATCACTATTCTTTTGCTAACTGGGCTGATCCTTTCTGTAAAATTATCTATTAATTCCAAGAATCCATAATTTGGAGGAAAAAGAGGTTTTCAGAGGACTGTGTCTCTTTTGCAAATAAGTAATTATTGAAAACTGCCTGAATAGATTCTGGGCATTAACCAATTCTTTGTAATCATTGGTTTCTAGCAAAAGCAGAATGCAACACAGAGTAATGAAAGCTCATATTTTTATAATTTTTTTTGACTCTCCTTCTGGCCCCCACCAAGTAAGAACTATTTGTGTTTAAAGAAAAAGGATGTCTAGTGAGTAGTTTAGTTGCCTGGAAAAAAAAAAATCTATTTTTAAGCTATTTCCCTTTTAGATTCTATATATTTAAAATCAGAGATATTGTTCTACAAGCTAAAGACTTGTATCATCACATAAAAAGTAGCTCTAAATAAATGAAACAAAGATGCTCAGCTTCATTTGTGTTACATTAATATGTGAGAGGGACAGAATGGGTCAGATTGTCTAAAACCATTATTATTGTAGCTACTCTTATTCCTAGGGTTCCAACTGAGTATTACTAACATACGTACAGTGATTTAATATTAAAAGTACCTTCACCAACATTATATCATTTGATCTCTTCCACAGTCCTTTGAGGTAGGTAGAGTGGGTAGTAGTTATTATTTTTTAAAATCATTTTACAGCTGAGGAAACTGAGGCTCAGGTGTTTTGGTAGGGGTCTTTGGGAAGATTCCTTTGGGGGCTAGGATCCTCCAAGAAAATACCACTTTATGAATTCAACTTTCCATCTTTGATTTCCACATACTGACTCTTAACTAACCCTACTTAACCACAGCATTAACCAAGGACCTCCCTTCCCTCTGTAAAATGTTGATGCGCATAGAACCCTGCATGAGGGTAAAAAGAAAAGGAAGAGTTATTTTATGAGATAATTGCATAAGTTGAATAAGTTTTTCATCGGAATACAAAGTGAACCAGTAAAGAAAACTGCAGTCAAATCAGGTACAGGGGAGACAACTATAAAAGTGTGTGCAAAGTTTAAAGCTCTAAATAGGAATCTACATTCATATTGTTTTATAAGCCTTACCGTGTTCTCTCTCACTTTAAAGAAACTGAAATGGGAAATTATGATGATATTTAAAGGGTTTGATTTATACAAGCTATATAATCTAGAACTCTAGCTTCAGACAAACACACACACAAAAAACTTAGTCCCATAATAAAAAATGAACACATTTTAATATGAACAAATGTAAATGTTTTAAGATAAAGTAAAACAGATTTTCTTTAATGATTCTGTACACTAATTTTTTTTATTCACTGTGTCAAATAAGAGGTCTCTTAACTATAGTTGGAAATAAAGCAATTTGAATATAGCTAGTAGATTAAAAATTAAGGTACATAGTTACATTTGGAATGTCAGCATGTTTAAAAGAACAGGCAAGTAATTTTGCTTGAGTGTTGTCAGCCTCTGAATTTCTGGCCACCTCTAATTGCCTGGACAGCATACCATCAAAACCGTGGTCACACACAAAGGGGAATTCGGCTGCCCGGCACTGCTGTGCAATGGTAGGCCAGGTTCCCCCCACCCACGTGACGGGCCCTACGTCAGAGGCTGGATGTCCTTGCTGGTGCTTTGTGGTGGCTTTGGTCTCTTTGCTCCCTGTTGAATGGATTCCTGTTTTGTAAACAAAGTCCTACATTGGATCCCAATTTCTCTGGTGACTCCAGTTAATTCTCCAGTTGCCCAGTGGCAGTATCTATAATATCTAATTCCGGTCCTCTAGGAAATCTGAATGCCTGTCAGGGGGTCTCCACCGTCTGCACCCCAGGTTGGCCTCCAACATTACCCTCCCTGACCCTGTTTGGACACTCTAGTTACGGGACTTGGTTTGCTTCGTTCTTTTCATTCATGAATACAAAGAATCCTCTTGTCTACCCGACACTGACCTCCAAATTGAGTGTGACTTCCTCATCATAGTCCTAATCCACTCTTCAAGTTGTCCACTACCTTGAGTGAGCAGTGAAATGAATCAACATGTTGTTTTCTTTAAATCAGATCAAAATGTCTTGTCTATCTCCTCTTTCTTTCCTAACGAGAACGCTTAAAAGATTTTTGCCTTGAATGTAAATAAGCACACACACAACTCTCTGGCCACAATCACTTCTTGCTCCATAGCCTGTTTCTTCCCATCATAAGCAGAAGATTTGAGGGGGCAGCATAGTGTCACGAGGAGGAGGAGGCAACTTGCTTAGTCTCCGTGTCTCAACATGCTCATTTGTGCTGGGCTTTACAGATATTTTTAGTATAAGGATTCATTTCCAAGTACATTGTGAATGCTCAATAAACATTAGCTATTTGGACGATCAAACAGTCAGGTTTCTAGACTTTCTGTGCATATTTGATAAACCTTCTAGATTACCTAACTTGAATTCTAATTTTTTAATCTAATTATCCATATACATGATAGAAAGGACATACTTTCATTTTAAGCATTTAGAATATAACATGGCATAATTAACATTTTGTCATTAGTATTTTATCAGAAAAATTAATTTTCTCTTCAAAGTTACAGTTTAATAAGGTCTACTTTATATTAAAGTATAATTTATGGATATATTGATTAGCCGCTTTTTCTCATCTGAGCGCACATCCAATTTTATAATGAAACTTAAGGCAAACATGGGATATACTTAGTCAATATTTATATTGCAAAAAAGACTTTCTTGGATTGTATTTAATTAAGCAAAGACATCTCTAGTAGCTGTAATTTGATTGAACGAGGTCATTACTGATCTTCTTTTATGTTCTTTCACGCTGCTGTCTACAAATTTTTAAATATTTATGTTAGGCTAATAACAATATTAACTAATACCAGCATAGTACTTTATAATGTAAAAGAGAGTTACCTGTATGTAAAATATTACTTAATCCCTTCTAACATCTTTGCAAGGTAAGAAGTTGTATTTTTCCCATTTTACAGATGGTGAAATTAAGATAAAACCAGCACTTCAATCAACTTCTGACATCAAATCTGGTGTGTGCACTCTAGTAGCTGCCTCGGTAGATTATTTCTAAACAATAGTTACATCTTTGACCTCATCTCCATAAGGAAATGATTACATACATTTTAGCATATCCACACAATGAAATTCTAGTAGTTATTTAAAATAATGTTTGGATGAATTATTAATGAAATGAATGCTCATAATGTTAAAAGCAGAATATATGACAGAATACAGAAGCCTATTTTATTCTCTTTATATGAATTCTGTACCTTCCCATGTCTTCAACCACCACCTATCTGATTTCTCATCTGTACATTTCTCCAGGCTCTACACACTTATTTCTAACTGCTTAATAGACTTTACCATCCTAAAGCCTCCAGGATTCCTCAGACTGAACACATTAAACATGGAGCTTGTTTCCTTTTCTCAGAAATCTTCCCTTGCTGCCCATGCAGGTTCATGACTTCGCCATATACTCAGCCTCCCACACCAGAAATCCTGAAGGCAAACTCTCTCCTCCCTCCCTCCCATTCAATCAGTGGCTAAGCACGGTGGCATCTACCTCTAGAAGCCCTTTAAATCTGTTCTCTTTTCTCAATACACTTTGCCACTCCCTTAGTTCAGAACCTCATTATTTCTTACCTGGACTGTGGCTACAACTTCCTAACCTATTTCCCTGCTTCCCCTTGCTTTTTCCAAATCCAAACCCTATATCCTGCCACCAGTGATATTCCTGATATACAAATTGCATTGTGTCACTCTACTTTAAAAACATCTTTAGTAGCTCCCTGAGGCCTAAATAATGATACCCAAAGTGTTTTTTTTTTTTTCAACATAGTCGTATAACTTTTGTCACAACCTAACTTTTCAGTCTCATTTCCCTTCACTCCCTAGCAGGCCCCACGTGCTCACGTCACACCAAACTGCTCCACTCGGGCATGCGGTGGTTTCTGGGATGACTTTGTATGCTGCAGCTTTGCCTGGACTGGTTCCCCCTTGTGTACCTCCTTGCTCTTCACACCCACAGCCATCTTATGAGTTCTTTGGCTAAATAAATGTAATTAAAATAAATATTTTCTATAATTTAATCATATAGAGAAGGGAATGGAATAAAAGAAGGGAAAAATTAAAATATGATTCCTTTATATGGCATTTTGAGGTTAACCTGTTTGAAAAGTGCTGAATAAGTCAATGGGCACAATGGGGCTTATGGTACTTAAGTCGCATAGTTTAACTCGGATGAAAGATGCATGTAAACCTAGAGAAAGAATATGGCTCTGTTAAATACTGGAGGGAAGTATTATGTTAGGTCAATCACCCAGTAATTCCCTCACTTTGTGAGGGATACATTCAGGATCTTAACTGCTCTCTGAGACCAACAGTGGGTCGCTTGCCTTGCAATAGTGGGTCATTGCAAGTAATGTCTTTCTTCCTTATTTGGGCCTTTACTATGCTGGAGCAATGATTAAGTGCGTGGGCTTTGCAATCAAACAAACCTGGATTACAATTTGGATTCTATCACTCACTAACTTCAATACTTTAAGTAAATGACTTAACTTCTCTGAGCGTCAGTTTTCTCATCTTTCATATGGGGATAGTAAAATCTACTTTAAAGAGTTAGAATGAAAATTAATGGAACTTATGTATGGACCATGCTTAGCACATATATTCAATAAATGGTAGTGGCTAGAAATATCTTCCAGAATATTTGCAATATGATCAACACTTATAGCTACTTTCCTTCTTTTTTAGAAGGGGAAAGAGGTGCAATGAATAGCTTCCAGTGGCAGTCTGAGGACTTTGACTCCCTGATAGTGTGCAAACACTACTTTCCATTTTGAGGTTAATCTTCTAGTTCCAGCTTGTAGGTTTGGGCTACTCTCTCTTCTCTAGCAATAGAATAATTCATGTTAAAAGAATTTAGCACTGTATTTTCAATGTTTCTTTCTTTCAAGAGGAATTCCCTTCTTCTTGAGATTTATCTAAATGAAGGAATTCAAATTTACCAGCAATAAAATCTCTTCCCTTTTATTTCAATATAACTAACTTTTTCAGCTCTATCTTTTCATCTTTTGTTTATTCTCATTTTATAAAAATTGAGTAACTGAGAATATTGGGATTATTAAATGAGAGATAGCATTTATTTATTTATTAGAAAGTAGGAAAGTTCATGAAAATATAAAGCCTGGGAATTTCTAAAGATAACTCCACCTCCACATTTTTTGGAGGAAATGATTTTTGTCTATTCCAAACAATGACACTTAACACAATTGAAAGTTGGCACATTTTTGGTAAACAGCATTTTCCTGGTAGTGTGAAGTCTACTATGTATTTCTTTTGATCCAGACATCTCAGTATCATTTTGATCTGTAAAACATCAAAGCTTTCTCTCTAGTATTATATTTACATCTTTGGAGAGCCTAGAGAGAAAGGAATTTTTATTTTAAAGAGTCATGAACCATAAAAATGTCAAAATCTTTATTGCAAAATTGGGATTACGACTGGCTATAGGAAAAAAACACAAAACATGTCACACATGGAAGACATAAAACATAAATGTTTGACTTTGATATCCCTAGAGGTATATCTCAGACATTTAAAACAACGGGCTAAAACTGATAAAAAACAAATATTGCTTCTCCAATTTCTGGATTATGCAGCGAAAGAGAAAAATTAAAACCTCAACTACCCATTAATAGGGGGATTATTAAAAGAAAATTCTAGCTTTCAGCAGATCCTTTTGGCTCTCCTATGAAGACTGTGAAATCTGAGAGTGGCAGCAACAGGTTAGCTCTGAGGATGACTGTTCCACTTGAAAAAGCAGGAAGAAGATGGGCTCTGTTCCTTTGCAGACGCAGATTGAAATGCTCTGAGCATCATCAGTGAACCAACTCTGTACCACTTTGAAATACGCATTGGACTTACACAGCAGTTCTGGTAGAATGACAACCTTGGTCTTGGAGATGGAGGAGAAGAGCAACTGTTTTCTGGGGCTTTGGAAGACTCACCATTGCTCCTATCATCCCGTTGGATTTCTTTAAAATATGTCACATACTACAAGTCCTCTAAGGAACGCTTTCTGACTAACCAACAATCTTAGCTTCTGTCCTGATAAAACCCCGATCAAGAACAAGTTAAAGCCCTAAAGGCACATTTCTGATTTTTTTCTGTAAGTATAAACAAACATCAGCATATATCACAAGATTCAAAGAGGAAATGCTGAAGTGAACAAAACTGTAATTTATCTTACACAGTTACTACAACCTATTGTGTAATCCTTGTGAGAGATTGTTTCACATAAGCTTTGCCAAGTGTTAATCCTTCATACGTATGCAACACTGACAAATTAAGTTTTCTGTGGAAAATACAATGTAATTGTTTCAAAACATTTGCATGCTTCTATTTATAAATAATTATATAAATCATGGTGTTTTTTCTATGTTGATTTCATATGATTTCATTTGTAATAAAAGCAGAATTTGTAAAGGCATGTATGCACTTTGAAAAACCATTTCTATTCTAACAGTCTATTCAGATAATAATATTTCAAACCAAACTAGGCAGAAGTAATGCATTCTGCTCAGATCTATGAAATGGCATAAATCCTGCATGAGGTTATTCATAGTGTCCTTTGATTAAAAAAAAAGTGTCTGCTTTATAGTCATTCTAATATTTTTATTTGAGCTTCCATTAATTCTGCTAGTTTTGGTTATTTTATTAGACTTTTAAAAACACTGACTTGTTTTTAATCAATCCTTTTATCTTTGTTTTATATTTCATTAACTACTATTTTATTTTTTAGTAATCCTTCCTTTCTTCTTGCTTTGTGTTTATTCTGTAGTTCTTTTACTAACTGAAGTAAGTTGCTTAGATCATTAATTTTTTATAATGTCAATATTCATGACTATAAATGTCCCTCTATGAACACTTTTAGTAGCATTTTGCAAGATTTGATATGTAGTATTTTAACCATCACTGAGTTGTAGGTAATTTACATTTTTTTTACTTCTAAGACTATTATGAAACAGTATGTAATTTACATTTTTATTATAAATTCATTTTGATCTATGAATTGTGTGTTTTTTTAATTTTAAAATGTAATTTTCATTTTATCCGTTTTTTATTTTTAAATTAGTTGCAGTGTGATCAAAGCACCCATCTATAGTTTTTCTTTGAAATTTGCCAAGACTTGTTATATGGTCTTAGTATTGTCACTTTTCATAATATCTGATGCTTTGGAAAAGTTTGTATGAGAATGTTGGCTGGAAGGTTCTATATATGCCCATTAAATCAAGCTTGTTGATTTGTAGAAAGGTCATATTTAAACTTTTTCTATAGTCTTATTAATATTTTTATCTGCTTAATGTAATAAATACTAATATATTCTCTTTTTTTTTTTTGAGACAGGGTTTTGCTCTGATGCCCAGGCTAGAGTGCAGGGGTGTCATCATAGCTCACTGCAACCTTAAACTCCTGGGCTCAAGCAATACTCTTTTCTCTGCCTTCTGAGTAGCTGGGACTACAGCTATGTGCCACCACATTTGGCTAATTTTTTTTCTATTTTTTTAAATAGAGTTGGGGGAATCTCACTATGTTGCTCAGGCTAGTCTTGAACTCCTGGCTTCAAGTGATCCTCCCACCTCAGCCTCTCAAAGGGCTAGGATTACAGGCGTGAGCCACTGCACCTGGCTTAATATCTTCTTTTTGTTGGGTTTTCTCTCAGTTTGATGGTGATTTATCAATTCCCTCTTTAATTCTGCCAATTAATGCTTCAGATATTTTGAGGCTATGTTACGAATTTACAAGTTTAGAATTGTATCATATTTGTGTATTGTGCCTTTTAGTGTTGATATTGGCATTCTTTATCTCAAGTAACCTCTCTACTCTTGATTTCTTTGACTGAAAATTAATTGTATCTAATTTACATGGTATACATGAAACATGTCACTGTTTTCTTCTACTAGTTTCATAGTTTGGGGTCTTACAGTTAAGTCTTTAATCCATTTAGAGTTAATTTTTATACATGCTAAAAGATAGGTATACAGTTTCATACTTCTACATGTAGATATCCAATTTTTCCCACAGCATTTTTCAAAAAGACTGTCCTGCCCCCAGTGTGTGCTCTGGGCACCTTTGTCAAAAATCAGTTGGCTGTAAATACGTGGTTTTATTTTTTGGCTTTCTGTTATGTTCCATTGGTCTATATGCCTGTTTTTATGATAATAGCATACTCTTTCAGTTACTATAACTTTGTAGCATATATTGAAATTAGGTAGTCTGATGACTCTAGCTTTTCTTTTTTCTTTTTGGCTCTAGATTGATTTGGCTATATGGGGTATTTTGTGGAGAATTATTGTGCTTTAATGGTGTCATATTTCCTTGCTTTTTCATGTTTCTTGTGTCTCTGTGTTGATGTCTGTGCATCTGATGAGTGGTACTTCTTGCAATTTTATAAAGTGGCTTTTGAAGATAAAAACTTAAGGTATTGGTTGGGTAGGGTTTGTTGGCTTTGGTTCCAGGTGGGTGCAGTGTAGTCTCTGTGCAGTTTCTTCAGCTGTAGTCAATCAACTTCAGTAATTCTGTGGGAACACACTGTGGGAAGACAGTGCGGGAAGACACTGTGGCAGAGGTAGGGTGTTTCATTCTTGTCTCTGTGAAACCCTCCGTAAAGGTCTCCTGGCTCCACAGGTTTTTCATGTCTCCCCTATTGTATTCCAATGATCTCCCTCAAACAGTCCAGTCTAAATGCAGTTGTTTGTTCATTGTTTTGGTCCTTTTCTGTGGGAGTACAGGCATTAAGCTCCTCTGGTCAGCCATCTTGTTCCACCCTGGGTAGGCTTTTTCTATGGAAATTCTGTGAGGTATATGCTGAGAGTGTATGCATCTAAAAAGTTTGCCTTTGTTTTATAAAGTACCAAATGGTATTACCAATCTAGAATTACTTTTTTACATTAATTACTCTATTTGATATTTTCTGGTTTTTGAATTCTGAGGTTTCTTGCTTTAAATACTCAAGAGAGTTTTTTCCTTATCCCATACAAAGGCGGGACTTAGAACAGATGAATTTCTTATTATAATCCTATTTGGTAGGCAGATTTATTTTTGTGAAGGTTATAGCCTTGGCAGGTACTCATTTTATGTAAAGTCTCAGTTCCAACTCCTAGCTCCTGCAAGCCCAGGCTTTACCTCTAGTTCTTGTATTGCCATTTAAACATAAGTAACTCTTAATTCTCTGGTTTTATGCCCTTTATTCATTTTTTTTTAATTTCCTTTACTTTTTTTCTCAAGCTCTACTATGTGTGCTTTTTCATATTTTACCCGGTGTAACTCATTTTGTAGTTGGGAGGTTTTTCAAGTTATCTAGTCTGCCAGATTATGTAAGTTTTATGTATGAATGTGTGGATGTAAACATCCAGAGAATACACCTTTTAAACTTGAAGAATCTTTTCTATCATAAAAATAAAATGTTACATACATTAAACAACTGTGTACGAACTGTCAGTGGCTTAATATGTTGACAGATTGCTACTGTGTGTGAAATAGCTGAGAATACTAGGGGTTATTTTTATTATGCTACTGCAGGCTTTCATATCTGATTCATAAAATGTGTTTATTTGGTAAGCCATATAGTTTTAATTAAGTATACAACTTTTCCTACTGGTTAAAAATATACTATTTTTCCAGAAGAAATTTCAGAAAAAATTCTTCATCTATTGTAGCGAAAATGGGAAAAAAGTAAAATTTTAAAAACTTGTAAGATGCTATTTTGTGAGCTTGGATTCTCTTAATTAGCAGCAAGATTATACTGTTCTCAGGGGTTATAACTCACCAAAAAGGTATAAAGAAAAGCTCAGCTTTCTTAAATTCTTACTCTCATGGTGAAGCCCTGGTGTAATGCTTTTGACAAGAAAACAAACAAACAAAAATGCTGACTAAAATCAAACTGTAATTATCCCAATATGATATCCTAAAATGTAAGCAGTACCTAGGACAACACCCTTGAGGAATTGCACAATTTTACTTTTATAATGCAAAATACTGAATGGATATTCTACAAACTAAATCCTTAGAAAAGAATACTAGTATGGAAATGGAATCTAATTTTGTTTCTCTTGGATTCCTTATTATGACGATATTGAGAAAGTTGACTGGTTTTTGTAACCTCTTTCAAATCTTTCTTCAAATTTCACTTTCTTAATGAGGCTCATCTTGCCCTCTCTACTTAATACTGCAGCCCACACATCTCCTCTCCACTCACCCAGCCTGCCTAAACCCCTTATCCTGCTCCACTTTTTAAAAATAGCATTTAATCTCTTCTCATATTCTACATTATTTATAAATTTATTATGTTTGTTGATTTTTCTTTGTTGTTCCTCACTAGAAAATTAAAATCTACCAAGGGCATGGATCTTGGTATGTTTTGTTTACTATTATATCACCAAAAAGTAGAATAGTACCTGTCACATAACAAGTGCTCAAAAATTACTTGGGATATGAATGAATAGTTTTTTATTTCCCTGCCTATAAATTAGGGTGACAATTTGTGGCCTCTTATTTTCTTACTGAGATATGTGGGTACAAATTAGATGGGTGTATGCCAAGTATATTGACTTGTCTGAAAGAAAGTTGTCATTCATAAAATAATAACAATTACCAATTTATGGATATATAAAGTGATCTACCATTTAAATGTCTCAAAGTTTCCATCTTAAACAAATCTGTCATAAGTCCATGGCAATTTCACTTATACAGTATCCCTTCTATAGCTACAGAACATTTATAACATTCAGAAGTTCGCTGAATATCATACCTCATTTTTTTCTTTGAGTTTTGTGATCATAACAATCACCGGGCTGTCTTCCTGCCAAACCATCTGCCAGAAATCATTCACGGTGTTGATCATAGGGCCCTGTGTGGCAATGAATGCTTTCTCCTTGCCACTGTAGCCCTATTTGGAGTAAAGAGACAAAAATATTGGCTTTTAAGTTTATACCTTGAACTAAAAGTTTAGGTGAAAGAGCTTCAGAATAAAATAGCTGTGTAGCACAGACTATGGTAGCTTCATTGATTATATCACCACAATTCTCATGCTGTTTTTCTAGCAAATTAAGCATGGTATAGAGTATTAAGAGTTGTAATGCCCAGTCCCCAGCAGAGTGTCCATATAGGGGACTATAGCCAGGGACTCACAATGAAGGAAGACTCATAAAGAACTCATTACCAATGTTGATTGTGACTAAGACAAAAATAAAAAATAAAATCTTGCTAGTAACCAAGTTAAATCAAACTTAATCTACTCCAGGAAAAGAATAAAAAAATAATTCCAAATAGTAAGTCACTAGAAAGAAATTTATATTTATTTACTTACCCTAATATAATTAGCATTAATGTAGGTGCTCAATGAATCAGTTACATTTTTTGGTCTTAAACACACTCTGCTGAGGGGATCTAATGAAGAAAAAAAAAAGAATATATTAAATAGATTTACTCTTTTTAAAGTTCCTTAGAACACCAATAACCAGTACATAGAGCACCTGTTATATGTTGATTATGTGGAGTGTTTTTTTTTTTTTTTTAGACAGAGTCTCACTCTGTTGCCCAGGCTAGAGTGCCGTGGTGTCAGCCTGGCTCATAGCAACCTCAAACTCCTGGGCTCATGCAATCCTCCTGCCTCAGCCTCCCGAGTAGCTGGGACTACAAGTGTGTACCACCACGCCCAGCTAATTTTTCTATTTTTTATAGAGATGGGGTCTCACTCTTGCTCAGGCTGGTCTTGAACTCCTGACCTCAAGCAATCTTCCTGCCATGATCTCCCGGAGTGCTAGAAGGTGCTCTTTTAAAAACAAAATCTGATCACATCATTCCCTTGCCTAAATGCCATCCACGGTTCCCAATTGCCCACGGCAATATTTCCCAAAATATTTATTATCTGTAAATTGTAACTTCTACAAGATATAGAATTACATAACTTATAAATTATATTACAAATTTGTAGGGTTCAGTAACCAAATAAATATAGGAAACATTGGATTAAACAAAGTACACTGCAGGACTTCTCAGTGTCTTTATTATGCTAATGGATTAAATACTTTGTGAATTTCCAAGACAATAGTATATATAAACTTATCTGTCCATTGAACTCATTCTATTACAGTTATTGTATTTATTATATTTATTGACAATTCAGACAGCTTAGAGCCACATTGCCAACAGAACTTTCTGCGGTGATGAAAATGTTCTCTATGTACTCTGTCCAAAAATGTATCTACTAGCCATGTGTGCCCATGGAGCACTTAAAATGTGGCTAGTACAAACTGAGGAACTAAAATTTTAATTTATTTTAAATTCATTTAAATGTAAATTTACATAGCTATATGTGGCTAGCAGTTGCTGTACTGGACAATGTAGGCCTAGGGGATGAAATCCAAGTTCCTTACTCAGCAGGGTATGATAGATCTTTAATTATCTTTTCCTGGCTGGGCATGGTGGCTCATGCCTGGAATCCCAGCATTTTGGGAGGCTGAAGCAGGAGGATCACTTGAGACCAAGAGTTCAAGACCAGCCCAGGCAACATAGCGAGACCCCTGTCTACAAAAAATGAAAAAATTAGCTGGACATGGTGGCATGCACCTGTACTCCCAGCTACTCACGAGGCTGAGGTAAAAAAATTGTTTGAGCCCAGGTTTTCAAAGTTACAGTGAGCTATGATTGAGCCACTGCACTCTAGTCTGAGTGACAAAGTGAGACCCTGTCTCTACAAAAAAAAAAAAAAAAAATATATATATATATATATATATATATCTTTTCTCAAGACCTCAATAGCCACTTTCTCGTGCACCATATATTCTAGCCCTGTGAACCCAGGGCAATCTCCCAAATATTCCATACTCTTCTAGATTCTATGCTTTTACACATACTCTTTCCTTTGCCTTTGCTCGTGGTAAAGACTTTCTCATTCTTCAGGGCTTAGTACAAGAAATACTGCTTTTCTGAAGCCCTCCCTGGCTTTCCCATGCAGAATTAAACATTCGGTGCTTTTCTTGGTCTCCCTGAATTTTATTTTGGTGTTTATCATCTTGTATTTTAAGTGCTTACATTTCTGCTTGCCCTCAGTGGATTGTGGTGAGCCCCTTGAGGGCAAGGGCTGTATTTAATTAACTTTTATATCCTAAGTGATTACTGTTTGGTATGTGGTTCATAAAGAGTTTAATGGCAGAAGTAATTTCTATTAGAAAGAGTTAAAACCCTGATTTTGACTTTCTAGATTTTTTTTCTTAGAAAAGGAGACAAATCTTTTATTTCTTTCAGTATTCACTGATTATTAGAAATTTTCATAAACACCCTAAACCACTCAGGCTTGAAAAAAGGTCTACTTCCTTCAGTTTATAACACCTGTAATATATTTCATTTACTGGGAACTCTACTTTATAACCTGCTTAGAAGCACATTCTCTGTCAAACTAAATTATGTTGGAAATTAGTAACTTCCAGTATTTTCTAAGTGTTTAGAGGTTTTCAAATCCTCCCCTTTTTTTCATGAGGGGGGATGACTATATTGCCTGGGATAGAGTGCAGTGACTACTCACAGGTGCAGTCATTGTACACCGTCACCTTGAACTCCTGGCCTCAAGAGATCCTCCTGCCTCAGCCTCCAGAGTAGCTGGGACTGGCTCTCAATACTTCTTTTTTAAAGCAAGAATGCAGCATATAACTGAATATGGGAAAATGTAGGTTTTTAACCAAAGTCCTTTCAATATGTCAGCGTGGACTAATAAAAAAAGCCAAGTATTATTTTTCTCCTTCCCTTCTCTTTCTATTTCTTTCTTTTTCACTCTCTTCCTTCTTTCTTTCTCTTCTTTTCTCCCTCCTTCTATTCTTTATTCCCTCTTCCCTTTTTCTTTTTCCTCTCAATCTTATTGAACATATATATAAATGTGGTGTATAGAACACAGGAAATGTCCCCATCCTGGTCTCCCTAAAATACCTTCTGGCAATCTCAAGTCTTTTATTTAACAGACAAAATAGTACTTAAATCCTGACATTTTGGTTGGTATCATAGCAGATTTTGTCAAAGGCTATTCTTGTGTTTAAGATTTCCCCTCCAGGAAGAAATGCGTTTGAGGTTTGAAGTCGAGAGAAGTAATTATTAATAGATGGGGGAAACCATATCACTGCAAGTGATGGGCAAAGGCATGAATGGGAGGAAAAGAATGGTTTTCATAGATGAATTCAAGGTAAATGGGAAATGGCAGAAAAGCAGGGGCTGGTCACACCTTTACCTTCAAGGTGATCACGAGTCACCTTCAGACTTCATGCAGGGAGAGAGAAGACTCCCGGGCTGCACTGCACAATGTGGCAGCCACTAGCGACATGTAGCTAATTAAATTTAAGTTAATTAAAATAAAATAAAATTTAAATATGAGTTCTTCAGTAGTTGTACTTCAAGCGCTCAATTGACGCATATGGCTTGTGCCCTTGTGCCTATAGTATTGGAGATATAAACCATTTTCCCATCACTGTGGGAGAGTTGACCTTGGCAATGCAAGATGGCAATTACATAAATATTTACTTTTTAAGAACCATGTGAAAATTACAAGATAAAATAGGACTCTTAAGTATTTCGCTCTTGAAACTGTGAATGTGTCTGTATATGGGTGTTGCCCTATTTTCTGGAATTGGTTCTGGGGTTAATGGCAGATTCATCTTCAGTTAGGTAGGAAGGGAAAGGAGAAACTAAAATTAGCTAAGGGCTTATGATTAGCTGGGACTTTGGTAGGCATTTTATACATACTATCATTTAATTCTCTCAATAGCCTTGTAGGATAGTATTATTATCAATATTTTTAGGGATAAAGAAAGGATGGCACAGGAAGATTAGGTAGCCTGCCAAAAATTGTAAATGTTTTTGCTGGGGTAGGAAATCAAATCTTATTCTAATATCTCGCTTTAGCTACACAACTGGTTGCTTTAATGAGTGATTTACTTATTTGTGAACTTACTCTGTGCTAGGCACTTAATATAATAAAAGAGGAAACATAATTTAAGCAGGAAACAATATTAGACATTACATTTTTAAATATGAAATAATGGCCTGAATAAGTTGAGTTCCTTAATTTTGTCTACATTGTCTTATGTTTGTATAAATAAGTTGATTTCATGGAAGAAAAATAACATAAAATTTATTATTACAGTATTATATATCATTATGTGCTAATAATTTCATATTGATATATGATTGCTTTTTTCCCCCATTGTTTTGTGATTTAGGATGTAGATGTATTTTTATCACTAATATTTGTTTATATTGCAAAATAATTTGATATAAACTTGACATTAGCATTTAAATCTACCAGAGTGTTCTGAGCCTGGCTGATACTGCCCTCGGAGATGGCTATAATTTAATTTACAACTTAATTGATTCTTGACTACTCATATATCTGCTGCAAAGCATCCTCAAAATTTTATAATGTTGATATTATGTATAAGCTAGCAAACTTTTAAACCTAAGAGGAATTTAGTGTACATTAAAACAAGAAAAACAATCATAATATTTAAAATCTTGATCATTTGCTAATCATTACTTTATGTAATGTTTCAAGTTTATTTCAAATTACAGTCTAAAATAAGCCAACAAGAACAGCCTTGCCTGGTCTTCCAGTCTCTTTGGACACTTTTCAACCAATAGTGTGTGCTGTCCAAGCTATATTTCCTAAATTATATTTTGTGTGCAACAGGGGGTGGGTGGGGTATTCAGGCTGCAGACACTTTCAGCAGAAAATCCATCATGTGCAACATCAGTTGTCAGCACAGGTGCCCTGGTTCAAGCGGTCCACCCAGTTCTGGGAATGGAAAAGCTGACACAGGACTACACAGCGGTTGTCTGATATCATCTGGGCAGGAAGTGGAGAAGGCTGGACTTTGAAATAATCCTGATAATTTCCAAATCCTTCTGAAACTAGATGATGGTTTGGGTATATATAGTAATTGTGATGTATGCCATGGTTATTTATGTTTGGAATATTTTAGATGAAAATTTTATCAGAGAGAGAAAGAGATAGCGTGAGAGAGAGGAACACCAGTACTAACACAGAGCACTTTCACCCTCTTCAGCCAGGTGTAGTCACAGAATATCTTTCAACATTGACCATACTTTAGGTAAATAGGTTTAACTATATAGACCAGTTAAAAACACGTTATAATGGAATGACTTTAACAATGCATTTCCAATTCCACCAGAAGGGGAAGCCCAAAGACACCATCAACAGTAATTCTTTACTTGATTTTAATGTACCACTATTACTATAAATGTGGAGAATTCTTTTGAGTGAATTAATGGACTAAATTATGAAGACTACTGTTTCAATGTCAATACTTTAAAAAAATTCTTTGTGGCTCTATCTTTCCAGAACTTTGAGATGTTTATATTCTGCCAAAACTCCATTTGTTTAGTGATAGAAAATTTAAGTTTTCCAAAGGTTTTTTGACTGCTATAGGAGGAATTAATTACTCAGTCCTCTATGAACTCCTATACCACCTGGGCCATATCTCTATTCTGGGTCTTAGGACACTGATCATAATTTGTTTACATGTCTCTCCTTTCTAGTCCATGACCTCCTTGATTTTACAGACTATTTCTTATTCCTTACTGGTCCCTAGCATCCAGCTCATTTGACATTGATAAATTTCATGGAGCAAAATCTAGTTTTAACATGTAGTGTTTCTTGAAGTGTGGTTCTGGTTTCATCTGCATTAGACTTACCTGGGTGCTTGCTAGAAGTAGTGTTCTGAACTCAGCAGCAGATCTGCTTAAACAAAATCCCTGAGGTTGGGGACAGGATTTCTAACAAAGACTCTAGGTGATTGGTATGCACAGTGAGGATTTTGGTTATATCTTTATTTAGATATAATTCATACCATACAATTCACCCATTTAGTGTGCCATTGCAGTCCTTTTTTTTAATTCATAGAGTTGTGCAATTATCACCATAATCAATTTTGTAACATTTTCATTAGCCCACAAATAAACACCAGACCCTTTAGCAGTAATTCTTCATCTCCCTCTAACACTAGGCAACCACTAAGGTCATTGCTGTCTCTGTAGATTTGCCTATTGGGACATTTCACATAAATGGATTATAAAATATGAGATATTTTGCGACTGACTTCCTTCACTTAGCATATCACTTTCCAGGTTCATTCATGTTGTAGTATGCATTAGCACCTTGTTCTTTTTCATTGATTCCATTGTGTGGGTATGCTACATTTTATCTACCCATTCATCAGTTGATGGACATTTGAGTTGTTTCCAGTTTTTGGCTACTATCAATAATGCTGTTACAAATATTTTGTGTACAATTTTTGTATGGATACACATTTCATTTCTCTTATATATTATGCCTAGAAGTGAAATGTTCAGGTAATATAGTGACTCTAGGTTTTACGTTTTAAGAAACTGACAAACTGTTTTCCTAAGTAGCTGCACCATTTTACATCTCTATAAGAAATGTATGAAGTTTCTAATTTCTCTACATTTAAAAAATAGTCTATCTTTTTTATTATAATCATCCTAGTGGATATAAAGTTGTATCTTGTGTGTTTGTGTGTGTGTGCTTTTTTTTTAAGAGGCAGGCTCTCTGTCATTCAGGCTGGAGTGCAGTGGCACAACCATGGCTCACTGTAGCCTCAAACTCCTGGGCTCAAGTGATCCTCCTGCTTCAGCTTCCCAAGTAGCTGGACTACTGGCA
Source organism: Lemur catta (assembly GCF_020740605.2). Classification (NCBI taxonomy): domain Eukaryota; kingdom Metazoa; phylum Chordata; class Mammalia; order Primates; family Lemuridae; genus Lemur; species Lemur catta. Next base: position 42,751,747 of record NC_059133.1, on the reverse strand, counting down.
CATGCCATCACATAGGGCTAATTTTTTAAAATTATTTTTTTGTAGAGACAAGGTCTTGCTATGTTGCCCAGGGTGGACTTGGAACTCTTGGCCTCAGATGGTCCTCCCACTTTGTCCTCCCAAAGTACTGGGATTATATGCATGAGCCACCACCCTTGTTGTGGTTTTGATTTCCCTGTCCCTAATGATGTTGATCATCTTTTCATATGCTTATTGACCACTTGTAGATCTTCTATGAGGAAATGTCTTTTGAAGTCCTTTGTTCATTTTTTAAATTGGGTTCTTTGTGTTTTTATTATTGAGTTGCTAAGAGTTCTTTATTCTAGAAGATATAAGTCCTTTATTAGATATATAATTTGCAAATATTTTCTCCCATTCTGTGAACTCTCTTTTTACTTTATTGAAGATATCCTCTGAAGCACACACCTTTTCAATTTTAATGAAGTTCAATTTATTTATTTAGAGAAAAAGTCTCGCTCTGTCACCTGGGCTAGAGTGCAGTGGCAACCTTATAGCTGACTGCAGCCTCGAACTTCTGGACTCAAGTGATCCTCCTGCCTCAGCTGGGACTAAAGGTGAGTGCCAACAAATGTGGGTAATTTTTCTATTTTTTGTAGAGACAGGGATCTCATTCTTGCTCAGCCTGGTTTTGAACTCCTGAGCTCAAGCTATCATCTGGCCTTGGCCTCCCAAAGTGCTAAGATGATTGACACAAGCCATTGCACCTGGCCAATTTATTTATTTTTTGTTGCTTGTGCTTTTGGTGTCATATCTAAGAAATTATTGACTAATTAAAGATCATGAAGATTTACACCTGCTTTTTTCTTAAGAGTTTGATAGTTCTAGCTCTTACATGTAGGCCTCTGATCGTTTTGAGTCAATTTTTTAATATGGACTGAGGTAAGGTCTCCAACTTCATTTTTCTGCATGTGGGAATCCAGTTGTCTCAGGACTATTTGTTGAAAACACTCTTCTTTTCCCATTGAATTGTTTGACACCCTAGACAAAAATCAATTGGCCATAATGTATGGCACAATAAAGTTTTAGAACCATGTGTTCTATTGGGATTGTGAGCTGGGCGTTATAATAATAGGATTAAAAATAAAGTTATTAACTTCAGACCACTTTAATGATTATTAGTCTTGATATGTGTTTCTAATTCCAAATATGGTGTGTATGTGGGAATTGTAAGGATTGAAAAGGGTGAGGTAGGGGTGAATAGGGAAGGCTTGTTTTGTGCTTTATAATGCAAATGATGAAATCAAGAAACTTACTTGGCAAGATGGTCTTATAGCGATTTTTAGTTCCATGACGTGGAATGTCAATTTCTTTGGGATCCACAAAATTCATTGGTATTTCCTGCAAAAATAAATGATATCAAGTTAGTGTATCTAATGCTTCCATGAAGAAAATATTCACAGGGAATCATCTGACCCAGAACCCCACTGCACTTCAAAGTCATTTATAAAACAACAGACTAGCACCTCTGGTTGACCAACGCCCTTCCTTTCATAAACATATCAGCTGCACCCTGACAAGCTGACTTCTAAGAAACAGCTGTGTGTGTTAGAAAGCATTGTTTTATATGTGTCATTAAAGAGGCATGAAACATTTTGGTTAGGTTTTAGGAATCCTGTTGTGGCATAATTGCTGGAGTTATTAAACAGGTTTTAAACTATGGATTTAAAAAAACCACAATATATTCAAATATATCCAAATCTCTATGTAAGTTCAGTACCAAAATTTTTTCTATGACAGATTATCTTTTAACATTAATAGTGACTCATTTAGGATTATTAAAACCTCCTTCCCCAAATGGTAAATATAATGGTAAATGTTGATTTAAGTGATGATGATATGATTTTTTTAAAATTTTGATTATTGCTAAGGAATGATTTATAATTGGACTATTCCATTTGTAGTTGTAAATGCAATATTTTTTAATGAAGGATATCCAGACACTTTTTCTCTCACTTAACAAGAATATAAATATTCTTACTCTGTGAGAATATGTGTTATGTGCCTCAAGTGATTGCAGAAGGAACAACAGGACCAGAAGTGGCTCTATGTAGATGCATTAGACCTAAAAAGGTGAGCACTGGCAGTTGACTAGGACAGAGAAAGCAAAGAGCCAATGTTTTCAAAAGGGTCCAAACAAATATTTAAAGATTTGATTACACAAAATAGTACATTCTCTAACTGAAGATTCTGCAAAGAATTAAGAATAATGTGAAATAAAATAACTTTTATATTATTTAATGACTAAGTATTAAATCCTTAGATCACATAAAATAATATTTTTATTACTTAAACTTTCTCCAATGGAAGATACAACTCAACAGCATAATATTCATTAAAACAGAAGAAATCCTCTATAAATTAATTCACATTATCCTAATTTTCAGTCAATCTGAAAATTTGAGAAAAGCCAGACTGTATTATAAATTTGAGATTTGCCTTACAGAGAGGAGCAGCTTACTTTTTAAACATCCTTTCCTAAACTCGCATTATGTTGGATATTTATGATATTCATCCCTATTTCTTGTTTCAACTAAATGTTTTAACTTCTCAGTTCTGAGTTACCAAAATAAGCAAAATTGTTGACTAATAGAAAACACATGTTCATGTTTGGTAACTACAAAGAGGTCGGTTTCTTTTGGCAAACACACAAAGTAGGTAATATCTTCATTCCTCCCCTTCCTTTTCCTTCTCTCTGTCTGTTTTCTGATACACACTGACAGTCTGTCATCTTCCAGCATTATTTCTCTCCTGGCTACTCCTTGTTGTCTTCATATTTCTTTCCAGGGAAGTAGGCTGTTCAGGGCTTATTTCTTTTCTTTTCTTCTTCTTCTTTTTGTTTTGTGATGCAGTCTCACTGTGTCACTCAGGCTGGAGTGCAGTGGCACAATTATAGCTCACTGCAGCCTCAAACGCCTGGGCTCAGGTGATCCTCCTGCCTCAGCATCCTGAGTAGCTGGGACTTTAGGTGTGCACTATCACATTCGGCTAATTAAAAAAATTTTTTTTTTTTTTTTTTGGTGGAGACAGGGTCTTACTGTGTTGCCCAGGCTGGTCTCAAACTCCTGGCCTCAAGCTATCCTCCCACCTCAGCCTCCTAAAGTGCTGGGATTACAGTCATCTCATTTTCTTCACATATAAAAAGATGACACACCGCAAAGTCTGATTTTAAAAACTCCGTGTTTATATTTTACTTTGGACACTTAATAGTAGTTAATGGGGCTAATAGTAGATCTAACACATTACTGAATCTTTTACCGTTAGGGTGGTTGCAAATATCTGAACTGACGCTAGAATAATCAATTTATTATGCTCAACCAATATGGCTTAAGAGGTGCAACTGATTTGAGATGCAAGGTGATCTATAAAATGAATAGTCCTCTTGGGAGACAATTAGACTTCAGAAGGTCTATTCCAACTCTGTGTTCTCTGGGTAGATGTGTGTTATCACACATTAAGCTATCGCCAGCAACATTGATAGGTCTAAAACTGAACTCACCATCACTTTTAGCCCACACTTGGTCTTCTTCATGTGTTCCTTATTTCACCAAAGGGCACCATATGTACCGTGTTGCTTGAGCCAAAAAACTGGTATCATGGCTGACTTTTCCGTTACTTTTGGCTGCCTCATCCAATTAAGCCCACTCCTTGTAGATCCTTATAGTCTTACAGATTCTCTCCATTTTCTCTGCTACTAACTTAGTTTAGGTCACCATCACAGTTCCACCATCACAGTTATCTTTAGAGATTCCAAACTGCTCCCTTTTAGTACCTATTCTACTACAGATAGACTGATATTTCTAAAACACAAGATAAAGTCCAAACCCCTAGATATATATTAAAACTTGGGTTTCTTTCCTACTTTGGAGGCTCAACCTTTGCCACTTCTCACCTTGCTTCCACTGCTCCAGTTAAACTGAACAATTTAATTCCCCAACCAGAGAAAACAAGGCTTTTCCTTTGTCCTGAAATGCACGTTCCCTGCCCAGGTCCTGCAAGCCACTTCCTTGACTGGCCAACTCCTCCATACTCTCACTCAATTTAGCTATCACATTCTAGTGTGAACACTTATCAATAGTTGATGTGACAGAAGGTAGATCTAAAATCATTTCACTTCGCCTTTTGAACTCTAACCGTTTATTTCTTGTAAGCTGCTTAAGTGTAGGGCAGTGCTATTTCCGTATGTGTCCATAATATATCAAAATACATACTGAAGAGTGAAAAAGAAATAGCAGACTCACCATGAATTCACTTTGGAGTAAATGTGAACTTGCCACGACGTCCCTCAGCTGTGACCTTGTGAGAATGCGGCTGGCAGACTGCAGGTACTCCATTGCCACCTTCTCCCGTGGGGTTGGAATAGCAACAAAGGGTTCAACGTTCCCCAAGCTACTCATGTCCAATGTGAGAGATACGTTGGACCCTCGTCTACATTGGAGAAGAATGTTATTATGTTTAAACATCACATGAATATTTTTTGGTACACTATTCAGGTGACGGGTAACATGAATTTACTTGATTACAGAAATTTGTCTTTCTTGTACATGTACACAATTCAGTGAGAACACTTACAAAAATAACAACTAAATATATTTTCTCTTTTAGTACCATAATTGACCATAGAAACTATCCATAATTCCTTTACAGGAAAGTGACAACTTTGTTGTTGGAAAGAACTCTGAATTGAGAAAATACACTATAATTTATTAACAGACATACTTGTTACAGAAATCACAGGATGGCTAATAATATTAAGTGAAAAATTTAGAAAAAGCAAACACGTTTGCAGTGAAAAATCAGGTGTAACACAAACCAACTTTTACTTATACGTGTGTCTGAGAGTCCAGCATATAAATTGTATAGCCACCTAATATTTTTTTGCATTCAATATAACATACTCATGATTTTTCTGGGCACAGGGAACTCAGAGAAAAAAAATCTCATTATTTTAGTTCCAGTTATTGCCTTTGAAATTAAATTTAAAAGTTTCAAAATGTATATATCTTTTATAACTTCTGAATAAATCCCTAAAAGATAGCTTCCGTATCCTCTATTTATGTATATATGTATGTATGCATGTGTATGTGTATGGGTGTGTGTGTGTGTTGTGTAAACTCATAGGAGGCCATAGAAATCACACAGTCTTAAAATGAGCTACAATTTATTTTCCCTTTGTAATTTTCCTACTCTTGTTGGGAGGCGAGGTGCGGTCCTTAAAACTTATAAGACTCCTCGTGTCCTGTATAGAAGGTGTGAGTGCCTTTTACAAGTAATATTAGCTGTGTAGAACCAAGGAGTAACTATAAACTATGAGAGACATTTTTAAATGTGAGAGACTGAGGATCAAAGTCAGAGATTGTGTGCACAAGAATTGTTAGATTTAAAGGGGTCGTTGGTGTGTGTCAAGAGATCAAGTACAGTGCCAAGTGGTTGGTGTCTCAAGGAAGTGGAGAGCAGGGGACAATAGGTCAAAATAAAAGAGTAAAGACAGTTAAGAGTAGACTAGATCCAGCAGGTTATTTCCTCTGAATAGTGTTTTAATACTTATTGTGGAATACTACATTAAGAAATATCCCAGTGGCTTGAGCTTAATTTTAAAGAATGGAAAATTATCAGAATATGCAACAACAACAACAACAACAACAACAACAACCACCTATCAATTTTTTACTCCTGCATCTGCCTCTGGTTGCAGATTTGGTACCATTCTATAGTTTGCAATGTGATATCATCATTTTTGTTAATTCCTAAATTGTTTGTAATCGAAGTTTTAATTTCCACTTGAATTTGGTGGTTATTTATGTGTTTGGACATTTAATTTCTTTATTAATTCCTAGTTAAAATTTATGGAAATTAGAGAATGGCTTGACTTCTAATAGTTGAAATTTCTTGATTCTTTCTTTGAGATAAAAACTATGATAAATATTTCTAAATATTTAGAAATATTTATCATAGTTAACAGATGTTTTTGCTGGCAACTAGTTTGATTATGTATGTATGTGTCTATAGGCACACATATATATACATATCACCTTATTTATTATACTATTATATATTATTAAAGATATTATTGTATTCTAATCTATTCTTTCCTACTTTTTTCCTATTGGATTTGTAGGAGAAAAGAGATACATATGTGAGTCTTCTACAATAATTGTCTATTATTTTTCTTTAACTTCTAACAGTTTTTGCCTTATACATTTCAGCCATTGTGTTATTTGAAGGGATTCATAATTATATCTTCACTGTAAATTTCATCAATATTACCTTATTTCCCCTTAATTTTATATTTGGTCTCACATCTGACTTTTAAGAAATTAATATTGACATGTGTTTTTATTTTTTTCCTCCTGGAAAACCTTTCTCATCCTATTATTAGTCTTAACTCTCTTGGATCACTAGATTAGGGATTAAGGGGTAGCATTCATTTTTATGGATACTCCATAAAATATAACCTACCTGATAGAGAAATGTTTGCCTTCCACATTTTTTTTGGTTGTTTTTGCTGGTGATTGAAAGGGTTCCTTTGTTTTTTCTGAGTAGGAGGCAAACAGTTGAGGAGGAGCAAAGAATGGTTCTGATTTCAGATCAAGAATTTTAATCTATTTTTAGTGGGAAAACTTTTAGTTTTTAAAGTTTCTCAGTCCAGTTCTTCTGGCCTTTAAATTGATAGAAAATCTTTTCTCATTTTGATAATGGTCTTTCTACTGATCTTAATTTTTAGTATATTTGTGAAAATTGGGCTTTTGCTGGTTTTGTAAATATTTTAGTAAGGAGTTGCGAGAGGTTGCTTTAGGGATTGGTAATCAGATGCCATTTTAAATCATAATTCCATTCAGGTGATTTTCAGCCTCAAGAGACAAAGTGTCTACAATCTTTTGAGTGGAGCGATACTACGTTAGAGTGGTGTAGTAGCTGGTGAGGTCTCTTCCAACCAGAGTGGTCAGAGCTGATGCCTGGAGTTACTGGACTTGGTCTTGAGGGTACAAGTTCAATAAATAAATATTTGGTAGAGAGTTAGAGAGCCTGGGAGGAGAAAAAGTGGGGAGCAAAAATGTTAAGACAACTTTGAGAAATGGCATAGAAGCAGTTTGAGCTAGAGTCCTAAAATATGTGTAAAAGTGTGTTTTGGAATTGGGGGGCAGGGTTATATAAGAGAGACGAAAAAGAAGCAACAGTTGTATAAACTGCAAGACAATAAAAAATCTTCCCAGATCCAGAAAAGAAAGGATACTGAAGTATATCAACTTCTATTTTAGCTTCCCCCAGTGTGCCCTGCTAAAGCCTGGGATATTCAAAACCTTTGGGATCCCATGTCTAAGATCCAGTTGGTTTACTGAGTTAATTTTCCAAAGATTCTGTTGTAAGCTAAGAGCCATGAAAGCATTTTCATGTAAACTGACTTCATAAGGAAGGACGACTTTTGTCTTGCAAGGGAAGGAAGAAAGGAAACTGATATTTATTAAATATCTATTATTTGCCAAGCACTGTTCTAAGCACTTTCACATGTGGTATCTCAATATTCATAGCAGCATTCTGAGGTATTATTATTAAGTAATAAAGTATTATTAATAGTTTTTCCCCATTTAACAGGTGAAGAAATAACTAACTTAGAAACATAATAGTGAATCAAAGATTCGATCCAAGTTAGAATATTAAATCGAAGTTCTTTCTGCTTTGCCACCCAAAAGCCAGGGTAGGATGGGCAGGTTATGTTAGACTATATATTCCCTACATGGAGTTGGGAGTCAGTTGCTGGGGGGAAGGTCAAGATTACTGAGGTGGAGAGTGGAGGAAGTGCAGTGTTCAGGGTACAAATTTGATCTTTGCAATCGTACTTGTCTGGGCTCAAATTTTGCCTTTCCATGTCCTTATAGAGGACCTTTGGTGAGGCTATTTAGCCTCATTGCATCTCAATTTTCTCCTGTTTTATAAAATGAATAATTAAAAGTACCTATCTTGGAAGGTTATTACAAGGGTTAACCAGATAATGTAAGTAAACTGCTTATAAAAAGTGATGTTTGGCTATTATTAAACTTGAGTAATAATAAACAAAGTTCTACTTGACTCTCACCTTCTGCTTCTCTGAGGATTCTATTTTAGAAGATCTTCACAAAAACGTCAAAATTGTTTATCCTGAAATTATAACTTTAAAGTTTTGAAATCAATGGATACAATCTACACATTTGTCACTAAACAAAAGTACATCCTTCTTGCTAACCTATTTATCTTAAAGCTTCCCTTTATTATGGCAAATCCATTTCCCCTGAATCCTAAACTGTTCCAGACCACTTCACCTTAACACCTCAGACAATGCCTCAAAGTTCAGTTGTGGAGTTAAACTTGCACAAGCTGTTGACCTTCCAGAGAGCATTTTCCACAAAATAGCCCTTATCGTGGTAAGTACTCTCCTATTGTGGGCGTGAAATATTGTGGTAGGATGCCATTAACTTGGAGAAATCTCTGCTTTTGTTAATTAATATTTTCAAGGAAAAATAATATTTAGATTAATTGAAATATAATGGAAATAGGAAATCTAATCATTAGAATCAACTTAAAAATATTAAAATATTTGAGCTGGGCCCGGTGGCTCATGCCTATAATCCTAGCACTCTGGGAGGCTGAGGTGGGAGGATTGCTTGAAGTCAGGAGTTCAAGACCATCCTGAGTAAGAGTGAGACCCCGTCTCTGCTAAAAATAGAAAAAATTAGCTGGGTGTGGTGGTGCTCACCTGTAGTCCCAGCTACTCGGGAGGCTGAGGCAAGAGGATTGTCTGAGCCTAGGAGTTGGAGGTTGCTGTGAGCTGTGATGACACCATTGCACCCTAGCTCAGGCAACTGAGAGAGACTGTCACAAAAAATAAAATAAAATAAAACAAATATATTTTCATATGTACATATAAATATTTGGACACTTCTTAGTCATGTCTTGTGCTTAGAGAGAAGAGATTAAATAAACATCCATATAGATTTTACAGTGTTCATTTTTTTCATTACAAAAGTAATACAGGTACACTGTAGAAAATTTATAAAATTTAGAAGTTTTAAAAAAGGAATTAAAATCATTCATACATATTTTCCACTAGCATTTAAATTGACTTTAAAATTTTGCTATTTTATAGGCAGGAATGGCAGTGGCTTATTGTTTTAATTTTTATTTCTTTGGTTAGAGATGAGGATAAACACATTCTCATATGACTATTGTTTATTGGTCCTTTGAGAGTACCTGTTCATGCTCTTCCCTAATTTTCATATTGTGGCATCATTATGTATATTATTGATTACTAAGATATATAAATGATATTAATTATTTCTCAGACATATCTGTTGCAAATATACAGTTTGTGGCTGTCTTAAAACACTAAAGATTTTTTAAAAGTTACTTTTAGATTCAGTCAAACATACTAATCTTTTCCTTTGCAGTTTCTTGCATTGCTTTAATACATAGGAATTCTTCTCCTGGAAGTTTAGATATTTTAAAGCTAATCTTTTAATCTACTTGTAATTTATTTTGGGGTATGGTAAAGGGAGGATCATTTAGGTTATTCCATCCCCCAAATAGGTTATCAACATTTCTAACACAATTTACTGAACAATCTGGAGAAGGGATATGTTCTATAAATATGGGAATGGCAGGTTTTTAACTAGCTATCACTGACTAATGATCTGAAAGAGAAAATACTATTTTACTGAACAAAGAGAATGTGAATTTATTCCACAGCATTTATAAGTCAAAACGTTAAGAAGTGAGGACAGAATCAGAAAGACATTCTAAAAACAAGATAAATATAAGAAGTTACAAGAAAACTCAAATTAAGACACAGGAAAAAAATCTAAAGGATTAAGAGAAAGAAAAGTCAACAGGAATTATAGGAGATCTAGACCTTTAATAAAAACAATGTGGAAAAGTAAGAACACAAACTCTATTGAAACCTTTGCCTTTATTTTGTCGTGCAACTGTGCACAAACTGTTCAGCCTTTTTTTATGCCTCATGATTGCTACTGGACAAAAGGGAACATAATAAAAAGCTTTATCAAGCTCCTGCTGTAACACCAATTATTATTTATGCCAACAAATAAATAAGAGGGAGGAAATTCAAAAGATACCAATGCAAACAATTGAAGGAAAAAGCAAATTCTTAAGGAAAGGTAAAAGGAATGCAATAAACAGCATGTTAATTACAATTAAGTAAAAAGGAAAATATGTATAAATATTATGGGCCAGGGCCACACATTCATTTCAGCAAGAGAATACAAACAACTCTCTGTTGAAATTGTTCAATTCTACATCACTGCTCCTAATGGCCAAGAAGTGGGAAGGAAAATACAAGAACACTACAACTGAGTGTTAGAATAACTCAGAAACCAGGCATTTATTTTCCTGGTAGTTGAGGGCTATTATGCTGGATTTTAGAAGCCAGATATAGACAGAAGAGGCTACAATGGCCAGCCTTGTGTCTGTGGGCTCTAATTCTCAGACATGCTGCTTTTTTCCTAGTACTTCAGCCCTGGAGAACTGTGAGACTTCAAGCATGGCACCTCATTTAGTACCAATAAGGAATGGAACTGGAAGTAAGAGAATGAAATGAAATAAATGACCATTCTGCCTGTAGTCCAGGAAGATGTACTTCTGAAACTATTGGATTGTAAAATTCAGTTTCAATGGGAAATGGCGGCAGCTGCTTATCTTGAAGTACTTGAAATGAGAACGGAAAAATATGCATCTTAAAGATTATAAGAAGCATTTAGTACAGAATGAAAGCAAACAGATTTGACCTTTGAGAGCTTTTTAAATTTTTTTTTATAAAAGATATACGTAATTTATCAAAGCTGTCTTCATTAGTAACCGCATCTAATCCTACATGGTGAAAAGTAAGAACTTTAATGTCGATGGCCTCTTCACATCTGAAAATGTGGCCCTTTGGTCTGACCTTTCCTCCTTGTCTTTATTGATATAATGATCACAGAGCTGACAATCTTGACTTGATCATAAATGATGAGCTTAAATCCTTCCACCTCAACTTAATTTTTTAATTTAATTTTGTTCATTCAATTTTTCCACATATTTAACTTTCCAGGAGAACACTAATTAGAAAGAATTAAAAAATTTTTTGATCATTTTAAAAATGCAGGAGACAAAGGGAGTGAAAAGGAGAGATGTAATTTCTTTACTTTGTGGGGATTGACTGGCCCCCACAGTCATTTGCAACCCTACATTCTTTTAAGTGCCAAGGTTAATGGTATTTAATTAATAGTATGTGGTTTCCATCTCTTTACCTGCCAACAAATTATATATAGTACCAACTCACTTTCTGGGTCACTTGACAGAGGAGAAGGTAAAATAAAAAATACAGAGCACTAGAAAAGTTAAATTGTGACATAAATGCAGTGTTACTAATTTCTAGAAGCTGAAATAAATGAATGGTACCATGACCATCCATAGTAAAATTTTCTAAAGGAAGGAAATCTTGTAGGGAAGAAATGATAATAAGTATAAAAGATACCAGACATGGGCCCAGGAAGATGATAAATAAATTTCCCTCTAAAGTAAAAATAAAATTTTATAACATAGAGAACATTTTTGTTGTGGCAAATGATTCATTTTCCTACCTGAAAGCACCTACTTCAATAGGTAGAATGTTGCTCTCCTTCTTGAGTGATTATGAAACCACCCTTTATAAAATTAATAACAGGCCATAAGGTGGGAACAGTGGTAGGGGCCTGAACTCTGCAAAGGTATAAGCATAGTATAATATATATATAACCAGACATTGTTCCCTAACTTGCCTTCCTATAATTGCTTACTTCTTAGGAGTCACATGGCTGATGGTCATGAAGATTCTTTCTTCCTTGCTCCCATAGATAACATCACCCTTGTGAAACCTAAGGCTGGTCTTTGAAATATCTTCCAGATCCTGTATTCTAGTGGACCAACTGACCCAACCAGACCAGTGGCCCAAACCAAGGAACCAACTCAGTGCGTCTTGTGACTTGGGACCTGATTCAGCACAAAAAGACAATTTCTGCTTCCCAACCCTATGAGTTCATCCCCAGCCAATCAGCAGACCCAATTCCCTAGACCTTTGCCCACTAAACTATCTTTAAAAACTCTTTCTCCCCAATTCTCGGGAAGACGGATTTGAGAAATGTCTCTAGTCTCCTCACATGGCACCTGCGATATTAAACTCTTTCTTTGCTGTAACCCAGTTGAGTGTATTGGCCACCTCTTGATCAGTGGGCAATGAACTTGGTTGGGCTGTAATAATTGTATGAAAATTTTTGAATCCATGCAATAATATCTGATCTTTTATATGAGTATGCGACAAGGCAAAATTTACTACTCCTTTGTTTTATTATTTTAAAAAATAAAAATAAAAACAATTTGAAAAAAACATAAGTTGAACTTGTTACATTGTTCTTTAAGCATTGACCTTGAAATCTAAGTTTAAATCATTGCTTTGCACTTTACTGAAGTTCCTGGGGCCTTAGACTCCTTAATCTTCAAGTGAGAATAATAACTAAACTCACAAGTTTGATTCATATTATAAAAGGTAAAGAAGCAAAAATATGTGAATATTTCCAGCATATATCTGGCATATAATAGACATTTATAAATGATTATAATAATAATAATCATATGGTAATTCTTACTTTACTCTGCATGCATGGATATGTGGGAGCTATATAGGTATACACTGACAAATATTTGAGGATGGTAATAATCAGATAATTGAGTAGTGATTAAGAGTTAGAAGCAGTGTTACATATGCAAAGTCAGTAGTCATCTAAGTTGGGACCATTTTTTATAATTCAAGCCCTTAAAATTCATACCTAATATTCTTAGAATTCATATCTTTTTTTCTGATTCAAAAATAATGCATGTTCAATGGAGAAAAACAAAAAATATAGATAAAAAAGAAAAATATCCCATAATACCAATACTTAGAATAAACTGCTAATAACATTTTTTTGTGTATATCCTTCAAGTCTTTATAAGTACGACAAAAAAAAAATCCAGATTTTTACTGAATATATTCTTTTATGATTTCTCTTTTTTAAACACTAACTACATCATGAATGTCTTTTCATGTCCTCAAGTTTATTTAAACACTATCTTCAAACACCCTAGTATTCCATTGTTGGGAAGTACCACAGTTTATTTAACCAATACCTTATGTTTGGATACTACATTTGCTTTCAATTTCTCACCATTATGAACAAAACTGCAGTGAACATCCTTATACCTAAATGTTCATGCATTTCCATAATTATTCTTCAGTCAAGAAGTTTTTAAAACTAACTCAAAATCTCAGAATTTGGAGAAGTTGCTGGACACAAGGGGTGTGGAAGAAGCATGAAGACTGACTCCAGGGCTCACCGACATGGATATAGCTCAGACCCTCTTCATCTGTGGTCAGATCTTAGCAGTAGCTACTGAGGAAGACTTCCTAACTCTAAAATCTCCTGCTTTCCTCTAGAATGATGTCTGAGCACTGAAAATATGATGATAAGACCCACAAATAGCTTCTCTGGGACATGAGATGCTTTCTAATCTATTTCCTCATCTCCTGTAACCTTCTTACCCATGTCGGTGCCTCAGACAGGCCCAGTCCTGAGCACATGAAAAGCAACATTTTTGTTGTCTGCATTGATGAATGGCAGCAAATAAATTGGTTAGGGTAATGCTATGTGTAATTACTGTGCTCTATGGCTTTTCCAATCCTTCTGAGAATAAGGGAATTAGGGGATCATGTTAGACAGGAGTTTGAAAATTTAGAGTGGAGAAGTCAAGCTTATTAGGTACAGTAAATGTTACAGTTGAGATTTAATCTGAGTCTTATTTAATTACCAAAGAAGTCTGAGCATTAACATCCTAAAGACCTATAGTAATTTTGTTCCTAAAAAAGAGAAAAAGGTAGTGTTTCGTTTTGTAACTAAGAATGATTGATTTTTACCTTTTTTTTGGCATTTGGTATTGTTTTGATGTCACTCATAGTGAGGAGGCTGTTTCCCTTTTAACGAAAGAACAAAATGATGGTAGCTCTAATTTTACTTACCAAGTTTTGTTTTTCCTAGTTCATATACTTAGGTAAGAAAAAGATGATGTTGAAGAAACATTCATAAATCTCAATGAATAAACCATTCTTTGTCAAGTGAGAAGTCTGTTTTTGAATTTCAGCTGATTCAGATATATATACTAATACACACACACACACACACACACACACACTATATTTTCTAAGTAGCAGAATGCAGTTAATAACTCCCTATCTCTTTATGCTATCAACTACCAAAAACTCTTTTAATATTATTACAACTAGGCCGGGCATGGTGGCTCACACCTGTAATCCTAGCACTCTGGGAGGCCGAGGTGGGTGGATCGCTCCAGGTCAGGAGTTCGAGACCAGCCTGAGCAAGAGTGAGACCCCGTCTCTACTAAAAATAGAAAGAAATGATCTGGCCAACTAAAAATATATATAGAAAAAAAAAATTAGCCAGGCATGGTGGCGCATGCCTGTGGTCCCAGCTACTCGTGAGGCTGGGGCAGTAGGATCGCTTAAGCCCAGGAGTTGGAGGTTGCTGTGAGCTAGGCTGACACCACAGCACTCTAGTCTGGGCAACAGAGTGAAACTTTGTCTCAAAATATGTATATATATATGTTATTACAACTAAATTAAATATATTCATTTACTGACATTACCAGAAATGACACATGATTATAATGATCCGTAGAGTTCAGCTAAAATGTGAATCAAAAAATAAGCAACATTCTTTTATAATAAAAGCACTCAACAAACTGGGAGTAGAAGGGAACTTCCTCAATCTGAAAAAAGACATCAACAACCCCCCCCCCCCAACTAACACCATACTTATTGGTGAAAGACTCCAAGCTTTCTATCTAATATCAGGCACAAGACAAAGACATCTGTACTTGCCATGTGTATTCCATATTGAACTAGAAGTTCTAGCCAGGGTCATTGGATAAGAAAATGAAACAAAAGAAATACAGACTGGAAAGGCAGAAGTAAAACTATCTCTATTTGCAGATGACATGATCTCATATATAGAAAATTCCAAGGAATCCACAAAAAATATGTTAGAAGTAATAATCAAATTCTATAAGTTTGCATGATACAATATCAATATTAGAAATCAATTGTAAGCAATAGTAATGAATAATCTGAAAATGAAATTAAGAATTAAGAAAACAATTCCATTTACAATACCATCAAAAAGAATTAAATACTTAGGAATAAATTTTGCAAGCAGTACAAGACTTATACACTGAGAACTACAAAAAACTGTTCAAAGAAATTAAAGACCTAAATAAATGGAAGGACATATGTTTATGTGTTGAAAGGCTTAGTATTTTTAAGAAGGCAATACCCTCCGAAACTGACCTACAGATTCCACTTAATCCCTGTCAAAATCTCAAATGGCTTTTTTTTTTTAGAAATTGATAAGCTGATCCTAAAATTCATATGGAAATGCAAGAAACACAGGATAGTCAAAATAATATTGAAAAAGAACAAAGTTGGAGGACTCACACTTCCTGAGTTCAAAACTTACTACAAAGTTACACTAACCAAAACAATGTAGTACTAGCATCAGGATAGACATTCGGATCAATGTAATAAAATTGGGAAACAAGAAATGAGGAAGAGAAGAGATGTTCGACATCATTAGCCATAATGATGGCTTACTAGAATAGCGATCATATAAAAGATGGGCAACAAGTGTTGGTGAGAATATGGAGAAACTGGAACTCTCATACATTGTGGTTGTACAGCCACTTTGGAAAAACATTTGATAGTTTTTCAAAAAGTTCAACCTAGATTTACCATATAACCCAGAAATTTCACTCCTAGGTTATACCCAAGAGAAATGAAAACATAAACACAAAAACTTGTATGTAAATGTTCATAGCAGAATAACTCACAATAGTTAAAAGTGGGAATAACTCAAATGTCTATCAAATGATGAATAAACAAAATGTGGCATGTCCATACAATTGAATGTAATGTGCTATGAAAAGGAATAGAATACTGATAGATACTACAACATGGATGAACTTCGAAAACATTAAGCTAAGTTAAAGAAGTCAGAAACAAAGGTCATATATTCTATGATGCCATTTATATGAAATGCCCAGAATAGGTAAGAAAACACTGGGCAGAAACATTGAAACATTTCCCAGAATGGCAGGAGCTATAAAGCTTCACTGGAATATACACATAGACCCAGGGACAGTGGCAGCTCTGGTTATTTTTAGTTGGTGACACATCTACGGAATGCTTTGCAGTCAATATATATATATATATATATATATATATGTATGTATGTATTTTCATAACACAACTGAAATTTTAGAGACTAATATCATATAAAACATGAACAATATATGTTAATATATGTTAATAACAATAAATTCTCACTATGGGATTCATGAACGAAGGGCCATTTTATCACACAGCACATTATTCCATATATCTGTATTGCTCTTCCAGTTTAGTGATAGGCAGCAAATTTCCTACTAAATGTAACTGTATAATAAATTTTCTTAATACATCTTTGAATTGTGATGCCCTGCTTGCCTTTGATGTATGTTTTTGTCTCTATCTCTTACACGCACACACACACCCCCAACCCACAAATTGAAGAAGGGTATCCTGTCTTTTTCACGAGCTTATTCAGGCCCCCCGCTTGTTATATGTTTACAGTCAGAGTGCACATCTCTTCATTTCCACCTCCTCTGGGTAAGGGTTGGGAAGATTGCAGGAAAAGAGAAGAAAAGAAAAAGTTTTGCTTTTCATTGAGTTCATCTTCCCTTTAACTAGAGTCAAGCAGGAGTCCTGGCTTTGTTTCTTCATTGACTGCCTAGAGCAACAACCACCTGGCCCCAGGTTGAGAAGTGCCTAAATTCCCACAGTGGTTATGCTGAAGGTAAAAGCTCTCATTTGTTACAGAAGTGCTAATAATATTGATGATGATAAGGATGGCAGTTAATATTAATTAAGCTAAGTTTGTAAGTGATTTGCCTGTATTATCTCATTTAATTGTTACAACGATTTTTGAGAGAGATGTTATGCTTATTTCACTTTGTATATGGGGAAACTAAAGATGTTAAGTGATTTACCAAAGGTCATTCAGGAAGGTATGTGAATACAGGTAGTGTGATCAGTGAGACTTTACTGTTAACCACAAAGCTGTGCTGAACTTAGTTTAACTACAGACACATGTTAGTACCTACTATATTCTAGAACAGGGCTCTGGGAGGTGCCAAGGTTAACAAGACATGGCCTCTGATCTTGAAGACTTTATAGATTGAGGGGAGAATGCTAAACAGATAACTCAAATATTATGTAACCTGTCATGGAATAGAGACTTGCTCAGGGAGTTGTAGAGGTTATTTATTTATTTTCAAAGCACATTTCTTTATTCCAAATCCTTAAACTTAGTCATAGGAGAGAAAAATTTATAAAGTTTAATTTTTACAAAGAAAACTTTTGCATTTATAAAAAGAATTAGATATTTTAAAAAGTAATTATATTTAACATCTTTCTGAAAGCTTCTAGAAGTCCATTTTAATCATTTGATATAAAAAGCAGATATCTTAAGTCATGAATCAGGTCTACCTTCACAGAAAATGAACTCTCAGTCAAAATAATGAAAATCTATTGTCTACAGAGTTTTTCCACATGCTTAGCGAGGAACAGTAATTTATGTAAATATGCATTCCTGTGTTTGTTCAGTGTCCATTTAAAAGTGTGCCACCCAGCCATGCAATCACGGCTTTGGTCAGTTCGATGCTTTGTGAATAAACCAGGACGACTGTTGTTCTCTACAAGTCACTGGCCTTTCACCCTGGAATTTCAGAGTAGGGAGTTGTTTCCTTTGGGCCAGTGAAGAGTCAATGACTTTGCTGGCTTATTCTGTGGCCACAGATTGTATTTAAAGTATCATCACTTCTCAGGTGGAAGGAAGGAAGGCGCCAATTACCTGGAAGAGTTGTGTTAGTGATAAATGAAGAGGGGGCATTTGATTTGATCATTATGATTGCCTTCATGCCAATGTAAATACGTAATCATGTTATCAGTTACACCTAGTCCAAAGATGGATGCTTAAATATAAATTATTGAACATAGTTGCCAATAGTTAAAATAAGCCTTTCCTCCCAAGTAACTGGGATTTGTTGATTTAATGCCATTTATAATAATTCATTTTTATTTCTGGGTCTTTTCTCAACCACTGGCAGATGGAATAATTGCAAGATAACCTTGAAGATCAAATAGCTATTCATCCAAGTGCAGATATCATGTATACCAGACAAAGTAAAGAATTCTTCCTTTTGATACTGTTTTATTAATCTATATTATGTCCAAGGAGCATATGGACTGGCAAAAAATAAATATTTCTGGAATGCAAAACATCATACACATTTTAAAGAGTGAACTGAAATTTGTCATGTAAAGGACAGTTTTATGCCTGCTGCAGGAAATACTTCTCTCTGCTTCTCCAGAAATAAAAATATTCTAAATTACCATGCTTCAACCAAATAGAAAGAAATGAAAAATTCCCAGAAGCAATGCTCAACCAATTTTTGAGAAACAGGTAACATTTTTGATATAAAGGTATATATACTCCCTCCTTTTATTGAGATGTAATTTGTATACAAGTCATCTTTCTAAAGTGTACAATTCAATGATTTGTAGTATAGTCACATAGTTGTGTAAGCATCACCACAATCAATTTTAAAGTAGTTTCCTCACCCCAAAGAGAAACTGCATATCCACCAGGAATTACTCTCCATCCTTCCTCCTCCCCAGTCCCTAGAAACCACTAATCTATTTTCTATGTCTGTAGTTACCTATTTTGCACACTTCACATAAATGGAATCACACAACATATGGCTTTTTGTGTCTGACTCCTTATACTTAGCACAATGTTTTCAAGGTTCATCCATTTTGTAGCATCTATCCTTTCTTTTTTTTTAAATCTATTTTTTTTTTTAAGAGACAGAATTTCACTCTGTTGCCCAGCCTGGACTGCAGTGGCATGATCATAGCTCACTGTAGGTTTGAATACCTAGGCTCGAGTGATCTTCCCGCTTCAGCCTCCCGAGTAGCTGGGACTACAGGTATGCGCCCCCATGGCCAGCTAATTTTTAAAAGAGTTTTTAGAGATGGAGTCTTTCTATGTTGCCAGCCTGGTCTTGAACTCCCGGGCTCAAGCTATCCTCCTGCCTCGGCCTCCCAAAATGCTGGGATTACAGATGTGAGCCACTGTGCCAGGCTCCTCCATTCCTTTTTATAGTACAATATATTCCATTGTATGGATATACCACATTTGTTTATCCATTCATCAGTTGATGGACATTTGGGTTGTTTCCACTTTTGGCTATTATGAGTTATTCCACTATGCACATTTGTGTATAAGTTTTGTGTGGATATATGTTTTCATTTTCAGGGGGTATATACCTAGGAATGGAATTGCTGGGTCATATGGTAACTCCAGGTTTAACTTTTTGAGGAGCTACCAAATGTTTGTCCAAAGTGGCTGTACCATTTTACATTCCCACCAGCAATGTATGAGAGTTCCAGTTTTTTCACATCCTTGCTAATATTTGTCTTTGTCCATATTTTTGATTGCAGTCATTTTAGTGAATGTGAAGGGGTATTTCATTATGGCTTCAATTGCATTTCTCTAATGACTAATAATGTTGAGCACCTTTTAATTGGCTGGTCATTTATATATTACTGGTCATTTATATATTTTCAATAGAGAATGCCTTTTCAAATCCTTGGCCCAATTTTAATTTGGGTCGTCTTTTTATTTTTGAGTTGTCTAGTTACAAGTGGTAACTTCTTTCAACCACTTTGGATATATGAGATAGTTAGCACTTAGGATGCTGTAACAGAGTATCTACCATGTCAGCTATAATCACTATTCATAAAAGATTGCTTAAAATAACATTGTGTCTATCACAGAAGACAACTCAATCTGCCCTTTAGATATGCAACTGGTAATCATTAAGTTACCATTGCAAGAATTTGCCAGAATGACTCTTATATTACAAAGACAAAATTAAAATGTCCTAAACTTAATATATTCAACAGCATTTCTCTCAGGCAGTGAAGAATATGCAAAAACAGGCTTTTAAACAACAACTACAAGGATATTCCTCGTATCTCTAACAAACTATTCTTCTTTAGGTATTGTTTTATAAGTTAATTCATTATTTCCTTTCACCAGAGATCTTTTAACACAAAAATTCTAATATTTATCTGGACAACTCTAAATTTCTGAGATATTGAAATTTTTATTACATCTCCAGGATATGTTTCTGTGAATGATGCAATAATGAAGAAAGAAAATATCTTTTTAAAAAATTTACCACCTTTCAAATTAAAGGAGAGTGTTAGATTAGAATGACTTCTAATACCAATTAGCTTTACCATCTTAGCATGTTAAGCAGTCCTAAATCATACTAGTGACACTTAATTCTGAAAATGGTCATTTCTGATAAAAATGGACTAGAGAAACATGCAAATGAGTCTAACTACTGAAAGATGCTGACAAGGGATGACAAGGAGTCGGGCCAGATTTGGCAAATAAAAACAAGATGCCCAGTTTGATTTTAAAAAATAGCTCTAACTCCCAGATTTTTATAATTTAATGAAAAACAGCTTAGTAGACAACATGTAGGGCATTCTGATACAATCAATACAGGACACAGGACAAAATCATTAAATACAGGACATGTTCCATATATAAAGAATGCCTGGCAACCCTAACAAGGTGGAAAATAATTGACCTAATTTTAATTCCTTCTATGCATCCATGTGTTTCTTCTATGCATGGCAGGGATTTGTAGGTGTGGGAAGGGAAATAATAATGAAGTATACAGAGATTTTCAAGACTGACTAGAAATGAATTGCTTCTTATGTTTACCATAATGTTTTGCACTGATTTCAAAAGAAAAAAATAGTATTTGCTTTTATTATATAGTAAACAATTATAATACAAAACCTGATAGCTGGTCAGTAATTTTCCTTGTAATAATGCTTACTGATTTCTGGTATGCATAGGAATCCATGCTAAGAAATGAAAAATAAAATCTGCTTTTAAAAAATCGTATACAATCACAGTATTTGAAAGACCTCACAAATATTAACTGATTAAGGATAAAATGAATTTTATAAAATGTGGTACTCTGATTTGAATATTATATTATTTATAGAATTTAGAATTGCTTCTTGTCTGTTGGACATTTGAAACAACAAAGTATTGTAAAGCCTTAACATTAGAAATTATACTTCTAAGAGACATTAAAAAAATACTTCATGGTCCACTGCTTTATATGCAAACACACACCCTTTTTGTGTCTTACCATTCTGGGTTGAAAATTTGGTAGAAAATTTAAAAAGTCGGAATGTTATATTAATCCTTTATATTTTATGTGAATAAAATATATTCACTCTAAAAATAGTCTTCAACAATTTAAATATTTTGCATTTGTCTATGTCATAGATGAGGTGTAGTACAAAACCTAAGAATACAATCATAATGGGGAAATACAAGAGGAATGCATAAATTTGTAGATTGAAACATATTTATAGTGGTTTTCATATATTTGAAATATTTTGTAAAATAATTTGAAGACAAGTCCTTCGAACATTTTTTGCTTTCATTGGAATTATCAATGCACACATTTTCCACCAATAATTCTCCGTGTCAGATGAGAACATTCAGAGGCGAGGCGCGTGAACACGGTAAATAGGAGGTGCTTCAGACAGTCTGTTCAGACGGATGGTGCTCATTAACCAAATACTCCTGACCAGTTCCTGGAGTTCAGGTCCACACCTAACAGATTCCCAAAGTTCTTCAGACCTCAGCAAGTCAAAATACACTACGGAAATCATTTTTGACAAGAACTCTTGGGCTAAGCTTTAAGTAATCAGTATCTGGTTAGGACAGGAATCGCCCAGTATCCTGTAGAGGAAAACAGCTGACATTCAGGCCATTTCAGCCTTCCCTCTTCTAATCATGCTTTCTCATGTACTGCCAATTCGCTCCCGGGCTGCCCTCGATAAGCCGGTAGCGTTACGGGAACCCAGGGTTCACGAACGCACCCTGGACAAGGTTGCCCATCCCCATCCTTTCCTGAAGATCATTTCTGCGGTAAAATTGTGCTGTATCATAGAAATCCCTTTTCAGTACAAATCCTAATGGAACTTATATAACTTCCTGATTAAATTGCATTATTGTTTTGTTAGGAGGGGGAGCAAGAGGGCAAAAAGTCCTTTCTATTTTTTAGAATACAAATTGCAAAGGCTTAACCACCCCAAAATCTGTTGCTTCCATCGAACACAAATCCGTATCCTTGCTCACAAAGAAGAGATGGAAGCCGAGCAAGAATCCAGCGGATGTCCAGCAGGCATCTTCTACAGGGCGCGACGCTGGAGCCGGTAACCCCGTCGCGCGCACTTGCCCTCTGGCCCCCCAGCCCCCCAGAAGCCGACAGGGGACCGGGAAGTGAGGCTTTGGCCGCTCCCTATCAACGTCAGGATTGGTACATGGCCCTTTCCTTGTTTATTTGATTTGGCTTTAAGTCTTAAAGTGGCAACAAAGGTCTCAGGTAGGATTTTTGAGGACAGAGAAACAATCAGCTTCAATGTCCTTCCAACAAAAGCAAAAGCCCACCCTGCCGGCGACCCCGACGCGTCCTCTGTGCGTGCGCGGCGCACAGGCGCCATCTGGGGGTTGGGAGGCGGAACCACCCGCTCCTCTCCAAGCGGACTGGATCTGCGAGAGTGAGTTAGGCTCAACACATTATTGATTTTAGAATGCTTCTGTTTTTCCACTGGAAAAAAATGAATACAGTCCAATTATGAATATAGAGGAGGTGGACAGGGTGCCTTGGGCATCGGAGAAGGAAGGAAACAGGAAAGAACATGAGCTTTGGCGGCGCACCGACCTGGGCTCAAATCCCGTCTCTGCAGGGATGGGCTCTGTGACCACCGACGTTTACTCAAATGACTGCGTCTCACTTTCCTCATGATTGAAATTGGGATGAGAAAATCTGTCTACCTGAGATGGAGATGAGGAAGTAAGGATATTGCATATTTGTAATGCATCTTGTACAATACCTGGCACATAGCAGCTGCTCCACAAGTGTTAGGTATGGGCATAGACATAATCAAGTCTTTTCTAGTTCTTCCTCTCCATACAGAGCTATAGTTATTCTGTTCTGTTATTGGGGTACGTTTTTCCTATTGGTAGTAACAATAGGCCTTTGGATATTATACTGCATTTGAATATGCCCCATAAATTATCTTACTTTCCTCACTGTCTTATCTTTGACCCTCCAAACTTTTTTCTAAACCTGGGTTCAGGTTAAAGTTCAGATTTGGTTCTTCCCTGAATGGGTTTGCCTATACAAAGGTTCCCCATAACAATTATGCTTTCTAGTATAAATATGCTAGGAGAGTATTAGTTATATTAAAATGCACGTGTTATATAATTATATAAACTAGATTACCCTGAAAAACACATTTTCCATGTCCCTGAAAGAAATGCATTGCAGACATTTACCCATCGTTCCCTCTATTGCTTGGATGTCCTACAAAAGCTCCTACTTATGCATAGTACTGCCGAATGTTCTGAAGTTCTCAGCTTCATAGCTTAGAAATGATGCTAAGGAGGCCAAGGGACCAATTTTGATTAAAGTCAGAGTCAGTGAACATTGCACATAGTAAAACTGCTGTCCAGGAAAACAGAACTTATCTATCTTGGCCTAGCATTTCATAAGGGGCGCCGGTATTGTGAATAGCAATTAACAACCACCTCCCTTGGGCACACTCCTTTTCATGGCTGATGGAGCAGCAGGTGGAAAAGAGCCCACACACAGTGGATTGCTACTGTCCAACTAGATTGTCATGTAAATCAAAAGGGGGACCAATATGAGGTGGGGAGGGGGGAGATTACGAAATACCTTTCAAATATATTTTGGGTCTTCAGCAGGATTCTATTTGGATTACTTACGAGTTTTCTTTTAGGTCCTTGGCAAATGCCAACTCTCCCTGACTGCTTAAAAATACTTAGTGTCTTGGACTTTTCTTCTACTTGGCTATTGGTAAAACTGGGAATGTGGCTTTGCAAAATGGTTAGGATTCAAAACATTGCAAACTTTTTCTAGCCCTCTTAATGTTTTTTTCACAGTCCTAGCCTCTCTATGGAAGACACTTTACTGAACAAGTAAAAGTGGATCAAAATTCCCCCTGCTAATCTATTTAGGAAAGGAACCTTCAGGAGGATAGTAGCTGGATGGTTATTGGAGTGGGCAGGACCAGCCATGGCAGCAAACTCTCCAAAGGCATGAGCATGCTGATCAATTCTTTGGTGACTCTATAGCCTAAGTCAACCCCAATTTTAAATGTATCCAAATTTTGGCTTGGAAAGTATTGTAGTAAGAAACAAGAGCAAACTAGCTGAGTTTGTTCTCATTATAAAGGAAGCATAGGTGAATAAATGGCTAAACACTTTTTTACCCTTTGGGAAGCTTGTCCTGGTTATGGACCCCCCGTGGATGCTTCCTCTCCCACCCACTCCTTTCCTGCCTTCTTACTAACAGAACCCAGGGTACTTTTGGGTCTTGTGCCTAGGACTTGCAAATGCCTCGGGTGAATAAGAATGCTTTTCCTGTGTAAGAGCACAAGACATTTTAGGAACAGGAAAAGCCTATCCGGTCCAACATACCTGCCCTTTTTAGGTTTATCTTAATCTCACCTTCCTGCATCATTACCTTCCTTCATCTTCCTACACAGAGATGACATTTTGTGTACATTTCTCATGATCTCTACTGTCACTAGACTTGATAAAATTAGACATACATTTTAGTACCATTATCTTTAAAACAAATGATTTCAGAAAACAGTTCACAAGGCTAGTGAACAGTAATTTGTCTTTTCTTAGAGTCATAAACCATGGGTTTCAAAGAGGAGACTCCAAAAAAGCTTGGCTTTGAGGGCTGAGGAGGTCATCTGGCTTGATTTTGCACTTAGCTTTTATGTATGAGTTATCTTATTTGTCATGCTCTGGGTACCAACATTTTCTCTCTGAGTGTTCAGAGATAAGGGATATGTTTATGTGGACTAGGACTCATTATGAAGAAAATATGCAGGTGGCTAAAGATTAATCACAAACAGCAGAGACCTGTTAAAAAGCTTAACATTCTCTGAGCCCTTCCTTGCCCCTTGTTTCACAGTTCAGATCTGGAATTTACAATGGAGTGAGGTAAGCCACTCACCATCATAAAGAAGGTGAAATATTTATTCAGCAGATGTTTCATTACTCAAGAAAATACACATTTCCAATAAAAGCCAAAAGATGAGCCTTCCATGCAAATCCTTAGAAGGGATTCCTGGCAGCATTTATATTTAGTGTCTACAAGTTTTATGCACTGAAGTTTTACTCTGTAACTGTGCAGGTCAACAAATCACTGAGAAGACACCAAAACTGTCTGCCAGATGTCAACCACTGATTAATTTGTCTTAAGTTCAGCCAAAAGGGAAGAAAATATGATGGGTGGAGCATGAACAGTAAGCACAATCAACATCTGACCAACTAGGGTTTCCTGTCACCTTGGGAACAAAATTGATTGGCACTGGTTTCCTGTGTACAAGTTAAAAACCAGTAGCAACTGCAGTAACAAGAATAAACTACAGATAAGAGACTTGGAAATTAAATCAAGTCAGTTACCAAAACTTCAGCTTGAAACCCTAAGCAGAGAAGTCATAAGATAACTTTTGAGGATATTTTTTTAAGTTATTTTGTATTTACAGTAGACTCATTTTTTCTAATTTTGTCATTCCTGGTGGTCTGAAAGCAGGAGGCAAGAATTCAAATTTATGTTGGAGGGTCACACATTTTGCCCCAAATGAAATATTTTCTCATCTTTCAAAAGATAAAATTTTATTTATGCATTAGAGTGATTTTTTGGTCTTGGTTTTTACTCTGTCTTGAATTATAGGTGTCTAGAGGCAGAAGGGATCTTTTTTAATAATGACAATCTCAAGTATACACACAGATCAAATATTACAAATATTTGTTGTAAACTAAACTTTCAACATATGGGATTCTAGGAGGCAAAAGAAAACTAAATAGAACCAAAGCACTAACATTTACCTGTTTGTTTGTTTGTTTGTAAGACTTTTCTTATCTCCTTGGCTGCTACTGCCATTAGCATTAAATAGCATTCTCATTGAAGTGGTATGTGTTCGGCCCAACACAGTTGTACTTAGAGTGTGGATTCTGAAATTTTATTTTTTATTGCTTTATTCATCATTTGCAAATACTTACTGAGCACCTAAATATGTGGAGGCATGTCTATCAACAGACAAATGACAAATGAATTAGTATGGTTCATTTGTCCTTTATTTTTAAGAATTCAGTGAGAGACCTCAAACGGGAGACAAACATACAAAGAGATAGGTATAAATTGTTGAGGAATAATGAAACAGGAGAGCTAAAATGTTTGCAAGATATACTTTCTTTCTTCAGCTGAGAGTTGTAAAAAACTGACCATTTTAGTTGTGAAAGATTTGTTTTTGAAAGTTACCTCATATCTTCTTCTATTTTTCCAATTTCAGAATCACTCCCAAACTAGATTCATTCATAACGTAAGTAATTTCAAAATACTCCTCAAACTGTATTTTAGAATTCATTCTACTTTTTCTATTACCACCAGTGTGGCAGTGAAGAGTGCATTATGGAGCCAGGCTGCCTGCGGTTCAAATTCAGGTTCTACCCCTAAAGACTCTGTGACCTTAGGCAACTTACCCTGTGTGTATATCAGTTTTCTCATCTGTAAAATGGGGATACAACTTGAACACTTACTTTATTAGAATCCTGTGAGGGTTAATGGAGATAATATGGATAAAACCCTTAGAACAGTACTTGCTATTAAATATACAATAAATGTAATTATGTACCTTTAACTGGTATTCTTACTACTATTATTGCTACGTTGCTGTTGCTGCTGTTTCAGCTGCTGAGACACCTCAGTGCTGCCGCCACCCTTGCAGCTTTCTCTGCGGTTCTGCTCACATGGTTATGCGTCCTCCTAATTGTTGCTGTCGCTGACCTCCTGTTGGTAAACACGGCTCTTGCTACTATTAGAAGTACTGCTGGTGCTTGATCCTGCTCCTGTCGCTACCACTGCTGTTGCTGTTCTCAGCAATTACTGGAGGTGTGGTGTGTGCATGTGTATGTCTGTGTATATAAGTCTGGAGGGATACATACAACATGCTAATGGTGGTTATCTTGATGGTGGGACCGGTTAGGAAATAATCTCTTTAGTTTTGTTTTTGCTTATGTATGCTTTCAAAATTTCTGTAATAAAAATGTATTATTTGTCAGTTTATTAAAAATTTAAACAAATAGTAAGGGGTGGAGAAACATTGACATTTCATATTTACCAATATTTTGTACTGCCTCATGGCCAATACTATTAATACTTTCCTGAGAAAGGGAAAGTGTAGCATGCACCCCTCCCCACTCTGTGGAGGGCATCTTATATTATATATCGTCCTATTACAAAATAAGCATGAAGAGACAGGGCTGGGAGACATGATTTATTTGCCATCTAACCATGGACTAAGAGCATATGAGACATTTAGTCACTGCTTGGTTTTGTTGTTATTTTTATTTAATGTCAAACTTTGACTCATTTATGTTAAGAAGGAATATTTTTGATAAGACGAGAAATCTTTTGTATGTTTTAGCCAAACCAGTGCCAGGAGAATGCCCTTGGGTTGGCCCGTAGCTCAATTTTGAACAATTATCCTGACATTATCGTGAAAACAATCCCTGCAAGTTCTCCTAAGAATAAATAAAACACAATGGAGTAAAATTATCCACCAAATCTAGGAAAAGCAGCTAAATTTTAGTCAGGAAATCAAAGTTTTGTTTTTGGTTTTTCAATGTATTAAGTTCATATGTTTCCGTCACCAAAGAATTTAGAACATGGGAAAAATTCAGACTTCCTAGTTATTAATTTGGGGGATAGATACTGACGGAAAAAGTACCAAGACCCAACTTAGGTGAGTTTAAATACATTGATAATCATTCTTGTGGTGATAATGGTTTTAATGGAACAGAGAAAACAGGGGAAAATCATTTACAATTAGGTGATTTTTTTTAAAAAAAGAATAACGTTAAAAAAAAAAAAACCCCTTACTCTATTCATTTTTTCCTTTACCAGCTGTTCCAGAATCTTAAATGTCAAAGAGTTAAATATCTGACTCTATGGGACAGATGAGTCAAATGGTGACTTTATTTCTAGACTATTTGTCAAATTCTAGGATGAATGGGTTTACCCTTCAGGGCTCTAGTATAACCCTGGTTGAAGGCAAACATCATGAGTTTGTGTCTCTTTGCTAAGGGAGGACCCTTCCAGTGCCTGAGAAACCCTAAATAGGAAAATCATAGTCAAGCAGTATTGCTTATTATGTGGACTCACATCATTGGTGGATCATCATGACAGGCGATGTTTTTCAACATAACTTTGTAGGAGGTTTTCTAGGAGACCCAGGCTAAAACCTAGTAAAGAATGATGCTTTTTTTTTTTTAAATAATCTGTTTAATGTTTTTGTGTATAGTCAATATAATTCAAGAAAATATAATCAAAAAATCTAATTCAATGCAACAAATTTCTATTGTATGCCTACTGTAAGCAAGTTGTTTTAGGGCAAAAATCAGGTAAAATTTGGGTAGAAATTTAAGGCTGATTTCCAAGAAAATGTATGTACGGTGGTTGCCAACTTGGGATCTGGAACTCAGCCACCTGTAATCTATATTTTTTCCATGGCTCCCATGGCCAATTGGGTGACTTTGAGCCAGTGATATAACCTTTTGGAGCCATGGTATTTTCTTATGTAAAACAGTGGCCAAAATGGTAGGGTTATTTTGAGTATTATGAGTTATACATGTAAAGTATTTAGATTTTTATATACTTGGGGGGGGTGGAATAGTTTTTGGTATTTGGAGGAAAGACTATATGTGTTAAAATTCCTACCTAGTATTAGAGATAAGTCACATATTAATTATTTTATATTTAATCATATATAACATATATTGTCAGACTGCAGTATAGCGGAAGAAGTCTTGAAATCATCTCAGAAACCTTAAAGGGCTCCATGGAAAGAGTCTAACTAGATGGAACTGAGTTTTGGTTCCTAGTCCTGATTTTCCCTCTCTCAGATGATTAAAACACTCAGACTCTTATTGATTGAAACTGGACAAAGGTTTTAGCTGAAAAACTATTATTAATACTTTCTCTGGGAACATCAAAAAACTATAGTACTTTCCAGAAAATGTGATTGAAGACTTTAATTATAAAGATAAGGTAAAATACAACCTTTAGAATGGGTTATAAGGATGAAGAAAATCAGAATTAACTTCTAAGCACAAATGTACACAACATATGATAGTTAAATTAGAAAGAATTATCAAAGAATAATTTATTAATATAAAAGAATTATAAAAGAAGCTATCAGACACTTTCGTATTGTGATCAGGTTTTCAAAGTGGCTGGTGAAAAATGCATCTGAGAGTGTGCAACTTTTCTGGAAATTATTTTAAAATTTATGTTAGTTATGAACAACCCTAGGAAACCCGAAAAATGTCTCAGGTATACTGAGGGGAATGATAGGTGGAAACGATACTGTCTAGCTACATCGCTGCACCAGTACAGAGGAATCGAACTAGAAGAGTCTCATAGAAAATGCTTCCGAATCAGGCACAAAACAGTCAAATCTGAGAAAGACACGTGGACCAGAATATCACGTGATCTGTCTTCAACCTCCAGTCTGATTCCACCTGAACACATTCAGCCTGAGGAGACTATCTGAGGAAATAATTACATCAGTGGTCTTCAAACTTTTTTCAAAGTTGGGGGCTCTTGGTTAAGAAAGAAAAGAACATCTTACACGTAAGGCTAATAAACAGAACAAATATGTGCAGAGCTGGGTTTGTTGAGGCCTTGGAGAAGGGCCCAGGCCCCACCAGCCCACCTCCCCCTGAAAGCTCGATGTAGCATAATTGAAAAGCACTGATTTAGATCAAATGTGGAATAATCCGCAGTTAGCCGCGAATCCAGCTATGATTCTATTGTTGAATAACCCAGTACAGGTTGAGTATCCCTTCTCCAAAATACTTGGGACCAGAAGTGTTTCAAATTTTGGATTTTGGAAAATTTGCATTTTATATATATATATATATATATATATATATATATATATATATATATATATATACACTTATCTTTGAGCATCCTTTATTTAAGAACCCGAAATCTGAAATACTCCAATGAACATTTTCTTTCAGTGCCATGTCAGTGCTCAAAAAGTTTCAGATTTTGGAGCATTTGGGATTTCAGATTTTTGGATTAGGGATGTTCAACCTGGGTGACAGATGCTTCTCACAAGATTCTTTCAGTTCTTTGTAAACAAGTTTTTATAGTTGACTTCTTTGTCTCTGTTCCTTGTCTGAAAAGCACTGAGGGTGCCTTCTAGCGCTAACATCTTGTGATCCTAATAATTTTAGTAATAAATCCAGATATAGGAACCCAGTGTAATTGAGTAGGTAAGAGCTGTTGGAGTGCTGTGGAACCAAAAGTGAAACTGGTTTTAGACAATCATTTGAAAAGTTTCCAGTTTTGCAATGAGTCATTCGGTTCCAGAACTCTGCTTCCAATAAGGGGTATGACAACTGCTTTCACATCAAGAGCTCTGCCATTAGCTGTATAGTTATGGAAACATCCTGAGACTTGGATCAAAACCACGAAGATCATAGTTCCCAAATAGGAGTAATTTAAATATAGATATAGAAATATTTAGTAATTTAAATATATATGGAATTTAAATATATGCATTTAAACTGCATACTTTAAAAAGGAATTTAAATATATGCATTTAATGTATCTATTTAAATATATTAAATGTGTATCT
Organism: Lemur catta; assembly: GCF_020740605.2. NCBI lineage: Eukaryota > Metazoa > Chordata > Mammalia > Primates > Lemuridae > Lemur > Lemur catta. The sequence continues at coordinate 42,720,720 of NC_059133.1, read as the reverse complement.
ATGTATGTATATACAGATGTCTATATAGATTATACATATAGACAATCTGTATGTGTCTATATCTATACCTCTATCTATCTATTTGTGTCTCCCCAACCCTGGCCCAGAGCTATTGAGGCTGGATTTCTTTTTTTTTTTTCTTTTTTTTTTTGAGACAGAGTCTCACTTTGTTGCCTGGGCTAGAGTGAGTGCTGTGGCGTCAGCCTAGCTCATAGCAACCTCAAACTCCTGGGCTTAAGCGATCCTCCTGCCTCAGCCTCCCGAGTAGCTGGGACTACAGGCATGTGCCACCATGCTCGGCTAACTTTTCTATATATATTTTTAGTTATCCAGATAATTTATTTCTATTTTTAGTAGAGACGGGGTCTCGCTCAGGCTGGTCTCCAACTCCTGACCTCGAGCGATTCACCTGCCTCGGCCTCCCAGAGGGCTAGGATTACAGGCGTGAACCACCACGCCCGGCCGAGGCTGGATTTCTGAGTTGTACTCTAGAATATTTTCTATTTGGAAATTCTATTTAGAGAGAAAAAAAATTCTACCTAGAAATTTTTTATCTAGATTATCTAGAAATTTTGCAAAGTTTCCCTAGGGCAATAAACTAGGTTTGGGAACCACTACTTTAAGGTTTCTCTCATTCTAAAATGCTGTATTTTGGCTTTTCAAGAAGCCCCTAATTCTAAAATATTACCACCTACTTCCAGACCATCACTATGCCCACTGTTACCAATAACAAGTGGGAATGAGGGAGGGAACTAAGCATTTATCAGAGTCTAACACGCACCAGGTACCTTGACAGACAATAAAAATTCATGGACGTGGCAATTAAAAAAAAGACATGGTCTTGACTCCCAAAGGGGTTACAATTTAGTTTACTGAATTACACTGTTTAGTTTTCTATGAGGAATAATAATGATTTAGAAAAAAAGCCCGTGGGGTCAAATAATCATGTTTAAGCCATGTTTTAATTATTTTACTTATTATTAATATTTTGAGGATCTTGACAGTCTAATGTTATTTGATTTTTTGCACACACTGCCCTGCCCCACACCTTGGGGGAATAAAACTAGTAGTGACATAAAATAATTAAAAAATAATTCCAGGGAGACTATTATCGACACTGTGTTAAGGACTTCCTGAGGCACGCTCCCCACACTAGACTTTGCTGGTATCACTCTAGATGATGTAAGGCCGAGCTTAGGGATTTCTGTCACGCAGAGGCCTCGATTTTTACTTTTATGTCATATTGTTGTTTCAGTACGCCACCTACAGGTCAGACATGGAAGAACATATTTAAATTAGAAATTAGAAACTTCTTTGGGTCATCCCTAGCTGAATAGTATTTATGGAGTATGTTCTTGACTGCTCTCGGGGATTTTACATTGAACAAGGGAAGTAATTACTTCAATAACATCTCTGTGCACGTGTTTCCAAAGTATCTATGAAGCTCTTGGATCTAATCTGCCCAAATAAAATACGTAAGATCTTCCCCCCATGCCTAGTATGTGCATAATACTTCTTTGCTTACATGTTTTGTTTCTAACCCAACCAGCTGAAAGTAAATTCACTCTACTCTGAATTGCCCCAGCATTGAGGCATTGCCTTCCTTCTCTTTTCTTATACAATTTTCGGCTAGAATAGGAGCTATTATTATTAATTTGCTTTTTATGTTAATTTCTGTTCCCCAAAATATTTAACATTCCATGGATTATGAGGCAAGGACAGGCAATGATACACTTTCAAAGTTGAGATAATACACTTTCAATGCTGACTGAAAGTGAAACTCTCTTCTACAAAACAGTGATGGCAAATTGAGCTGTTATTACCATGGTCAGGATTATAAACATCACTTGGATCAAGAAGCTGGATGGAAGAAAGTTTCCTGCACAAATATTTCATGATTACTTGAAGGAAAGCAAAAGAAGGTTGGAGTTTTACAACACAGAGATGAGGAAGTAAAGACAAGGAGAGTCGCCCCATACCAAGCTCTACAGAATGTTCTAAGACGAGGAAGCACTGCCTTGCCTAGAGAAACTTGCAATCTCCTCATCTGAGACCGCTGTCTAGATCTCTAGATCATTCTTTCACAAATATGGTCTCATTCAACTGCATGACTTTTCTTGCCTAAATGTCTTGATGCATATTTGTGCTGTAATAACAGGTTCAGGAGAGAGTCCCTTTAATCCTTCAAGACTTAAACATTAAACAGGAGCAGAGAGGTCATAGACCTTAAATTCTCATTGGTCACATAAAGTGGCTGAAGAATTTAAGCACCCATGAAGGAGATAGCAAGAATTTTTCTCTGCCCCTGGGCTTTCTAGAAATAACTGGACATTTCAGAGCTGAAATATATAAGGCTAACTCTGATGGGTAAGGCTAACTCTGTATCATCCAGTTGATATTTAAAGAGCCCCTACTGTCTGTGTGGAACTAGGGAAACAAAAATGAATGAGCTCTCAGGAGTTCTACCTGAGCACGTGTGCGTGCTTGTCACACATGTGAAAGTTATTCGTGGGCTCAGGGAAGGGGAGAAGAGGTAGTTTAGAGGTAGTTTACTCCTAGAAGTCTGCCTTTTTTCCTATGTATGGGATGGGAAGAGGGAATTTCAGAAGAGCAATACCGATTTGGAAAAGCTGCCTTGGACAATGAGAAAAAGAGCTGACTGGAAAACCTGACAGGTATTTGAGTAGCGTGTCCATTGGAGACTGATATGCTGAAGGATGCACATTTGAGGTATATTCCTTCAGGCAAACTAGGTCTTTTCTGTACTTTTAATGTATTCACTCTCATATGTCCTTTAGCACTTGATCATTTCTACTCTCGTTATTGATCAAAGTGAGTTAAAAAATTCCAACTTGTTTCTTAGAATCTGTAGGTAGACTGAAGATTCTACCGGGAAAATGAATATCCCTCTGAATAGGGCTTTAGTAACAATATACTAACTTAGGGGCCAAAATTAAACAGCAAATGAAACAGAACAAGAGTAAAATTAATTTTTTTCAGGAGATCATATTCAGAGCAGGGGAAATGAGGGTTTTATAAACTCCCACTAGAGTCAGAGGATACAGCGTGACATCGTTGAGGACACGTGGGGACCATGGCTCTGTGACACTCCAGTCTCAGTGGCTAATGAGGCCAGGCAATCTGCAACACCAGAGACTTCTGTCTGTGGGGCAGGAGGAAGATGATGGGGGAATCATCTGTTTTAATTTTTTAAGCAAGTATTTCTTTCAATAAGATTAACCTATTGTTTAAGAACTTTTTCTTTTCCTCATATTGAGGTTTAACAAGTATTTATGGAACATACAGTGTGTGTCAGGCATTTGTGCTCTAGACAGCACCCTGTGGGGAAATCAGAATCAAGAGGGGAAGGAGGGAAATGAGAAGGCAGGTGGGATGGGGAGGGCTTGGAAAAGGGAAGAGTGGTTGAGGCTTGTATTTCAATCCCTGATTTAGAAAACACTGGCTCCCAAATAAATGGATCTATACATTTTAAGACATTATTAGGCAATAATAATTTCACTGGGCATATTCTCCTTGAAATTATTTGTGGATTAAATGAGAAATGAAAATGATTGGATGCCGAACATTGTCATTCAAAAGTATACAAACCAATTTGTCATTTCTCAAGTTACAGCTTTTTCACCACTACACTGAGACCTTTTTGCTAAGGTATCTGCAAAAAGATATTATGCCTCACCTGCCAGAGAGGACATTAAAGTCATCATCATCATCATCATTTAATATAAAAATAACATTTGGCTTTCTTTTCCCGAGGTGAGACTAGCTATTGATAACTGCATCACATGCCGTTCTCCACTAGAGGGCACTATTTCCACATACTACAATCAGCCGCGCGCCCTCTAGGCCAGTTGTAGAACGGATCTTGAGAACACAGCCTCTCTCCGTGGTTAAATCACGCTCAGATCAATTACGCTGCGTAGCTAAATGCGAGTGACGCTTAAAAGTCGTTTTTATAATATTTACAGAAAAATATAATTTTATATTTATGTAATTAAACACAAATATATATATATTTAAATTACAGAAAAAAATCCCCATCAGTTGAAAAATAACTTAATTTTTGCTCAAGTCACCTGCCAAGAGTGATGGGTGATTTTTCACTGTTCTGCTACAGAGGTCATGGACTAGTATCTGGGCAAATCTGAGGAGAGCAGAGTGGCGCCTCGCTTCATAGGAAAGCAATGTTCGGGCCGTCCATAAAATGCAAACATTTTCTAGGACCTTGAACTGTAGCTTTATGACACATTTCAAATACCTCCTAAGGCACAAGCCTCCGCCTGCAGGGGAAAACCTCCCGACACAGTATCTAGGATTCAGAGCTAGCCTCTCTCAAAATAGGAAGCAAAGCTTACTCTGGGAATTTTCTGTGCCTGCCCTGATTAAAATGCTTCTGCAAAACAGGCCATTTCACCTAATTCTGTCAACTTGTACATCAAGATCTGGATCGTGGTCCCCTAGCAAAGACCGGAAATTTCATTTTAGAAAGCACTGCATTTAGTACTCTCCAAAGTGAAACTCTAATTTGATCACAGGTACAGGAATCAGGGAACATGACTCTCAAAAAATATACCACAACCACCTCTTCTTTAGGGTCAGGACAACAAGAACGTTATGAAAATGCTAACATGCAGCTAGGGAAAATAAGCACGATTCTCTCTACAAATAGGTCACACTCTACAGAGCGGCCATAAGCATCCCCAAGGTAATTGGTTTTGCCCCCCATGGAGTGGGTGCGAACGGAAGCTGCTCCTGAAGCTGGAATCAGCGCCCTGGGTCAGCTTGCAGGTTAATGGGTGTTGAAGGATGGGGGCGTGGAGGTGCTGAGAAGCCCTTTCTGCTTGAACCTCGGGGTGAGGCAGCCTGTGGGCGGGGTGGTCAGGAGGCAGGTACAGCAGTTAGATGACTCAGGCACTTACTCCTGTTGCTCCGTCAGGGGCCACAAGTGGGAGAGGGACGGTGGGGAGAGGAAAGGACCCATGGCAGTGGCTGCTAATGGAGCCACTTTCAGGTCTTGGGTCTTGTTCAGCCACAAGGGCTCAAACATTTCAGGGTCTGCTTGGACAACACTTGCCAATAAGTAATGACCAATTTTTATCTTTTTAGGCAAAACACCTTTATTTTTAATTCTTTAAAAATATATGTTGGCTTCTGTTCTCTCCCTCGGTTGTATCTGCTGTCACTTCTTTAGTTTAACACTATTACATTTTTGTCTCATGACTCACCATTCATTGTTAGGCAGATTTCAAAACTTTTGCTTCCATTTTCTTCATTCCCTGTGGGACTTTATTAATTTATTTTTTTAAGAATAAAAAACCCTTTCAAGATTTTTTCCTAACCCCTCGGAACTCCAACCTACCTACATAAAAATGCAATTGTATCTTTCCTACAATGAAGGCAAAAACAGCCTGATGGTCACTGTTAGTGAAGGGCTTGTGTGTGTTTCCAATGCCTCCCCCGTCAGTGGATGGCCCCATAAAAGCAGTTTATAAGAATATGATTATAAAAAATAATATTAATAGAAGGTTAAAGATTTATCATCTGTATCATCTAGAAGGAGGTAGAACATAGCGGTTATGTGCGGATTTTGTAACCAGAGTGTTTAGATTTGAATCTCCAACTAAATTTTTCTTTGTTTGTGACATTGAGGGTGTTATTCGGTTTCTATAGATATCTGTTTGCTTACCTGCAAGAAGGGCCTAGAAATAATGCCTGCCTCAAGGGATGCTGTGAAGATTGTGTGAGATAACACATCAGCGCGGTGGTTGGCACGCGGATGCCATGGTGTGACTAACCGTTAGATTAGCCCTTACTCTTTGTCCTGTTCTGACAGCCGGGGGAAGCAGCTTGGTGGAGGGGCAGGAACATGTGCTTGTCTGCTTTCCTGCCACCCGCACTGTCTGCCACACACATCTTGAAATGGGTGAGTTGTTATCCAGACAGCTTGAGCAATACAGAGACCCCCTCCACCGCGTCCTTTGAGAATAGTTTCTAACGTGGGTTTTCTAGTTTTTTGCCTCCTGTCTCCATCACCTCAGCTTCTTTACCACATTGGTGTTCACCATCACTTTCGTCCTTTAGCCGATTACCACTGGGCCTCTAGAACAGGAGCAACCGGATAAAAGAAAAAACTGAGACAGACAGTGTGCTTCTATAGTGGTGACGAAATGGTTATCTACCTTGAGCGTTTAAAATCTACCTCATAAAATTGCATTTTGTGTGATGTAAAATCTGAAAAATATGCTGAAAACCAACCACGAAATTTGCTAAGAGGAGTAACGGTGTGACACTCAATAATATACCTACTTGCTAAATATATCAATATGTAATTTATGTTAAAGTGCATTTTCCACGGGCTTTAGGAATGTCCTTCCCTCTGCCCCCAAAGGTTGGCAATGTAGCATTTGTTACAAGTACAGCTTCTGGAGCCACGATGCTTGGGTTCAAATTCTGTGTGTCACCCTCACACTCCCGGTAACTTATTATTAAGTATTTGGGCAGTAACTTAAACCCTCTGAGCATTAGTTTCCTCACTGTAAGGAAGGGATAATAGGTGCTTTGTGAGGATGAAATAAGATAGTGCATGTGGAGGGTTCATAGGTTTTATCCAGTTATTTTTATTGATGTTATTTGGAGTTAAATTAGGATCGACGTCTACATGTTTGTTTGTTATGTGTTACGTTTATGATCCACATAGTGTCAGGCTGAGCTGCTGAGTCATGATTGCTAGACTGTGTGCAATGGTGCTGGGTCCCAGGTGCTAACAGAACGGATGGTGTTTATTTGAAGGAGGCCATGTGGTATGTGTATAATGGCCTGGAAAGATCAAGGAAGCCTGGAGTGTAAACTTAGCTCTGCTGCAACTGGTATTGCAACCTTTAGCAAGCACAGTAATGCCATTGGTGCCCCACCTGGATCACCTTTCCCAGCTGGCACCCCATCCTCTCCTTCTCCACTGCTGGCAGCGCTGCCTGTTAATGGCACCCACCTGCCACTTCTCTGGAGCATCACCCTCAGCTGGTGGTTGTTGCCAAGTCCTGCTGCCTCCACCATGCCTGGGTAGCCTGAAGTCCATGGTTGACTAACATGAGACAACAGAGGCCCAGCCATTTGCCTCAGGTGAGAAAACTGTCCACGAGGGGCCTCTCATGCTCAGAGCTCCCTCCCTGTGTGTCAGGCGGAGGGTAGGTGGCAGCTGAAACCGCCCCTTTGCTGGCCCTTTTCTCTGTTCTGCCTCTCCTACTTTTCTAATAAGCTTCTCCTGGGAACAGCTTCTCTATAACTCAAGTGGACAAGAATCCTTGTGTCAGGCTATGCTTTTACAGAACCTCACCTGAGACCTAAGAGAGAAGATTCTGGGCCTCGGTTTTCATTTGACAGAAAATGAGGGAGTTGGGTCCATTTTTATTGATGGGTCTATTTAATGAATACAGATTTTAATTTCCAGAGTATTTTTGTATACTTTGCACTCTGATATGAAGTTATATCCATTCTGTACTCATAGCTCCCAAAAAGAGACCAGTAGAGGAATGATTAAGGATTTTCCAAGTTCAAATTTGTGAGCATCCAAATGAGCTAGGGACAGAAGTCAGGACATTCTACCTTGCCAGGAGGAAACTGTAGCAAGCAAAGGCTTTGAGTTTGGCTGTAGAATGCTCAACGTTTTCTTGACAAGGTCTGTCTTTTCATGGTCTCCATTGTTGCAGACAAATTTATAGCTCTGTTAGAAACCTCCCAGGCTCGGCCAGGTTGCAACCTCTAAGAAAACAGAGTGCTACATTATAATGAGTACACCCTTCCTTTCTGGACAGTTCCCTAATGTCCTTGCTCAGTTTTACTTCTTAATAGAAAACTGAGTGAGAAAAATGAAGAAATAATGTGAACATATTCAATTTGCCTGTTGAGTTCCTTTCCATAAAATTGGCCATTGGTTATACCGTAGCCTCAAGGGGAAATCTGCAGAAACTTTCAGATTTATAAGTTCTCTGTTTTCCCATTGAAGAAAATGTACCTTCTAGAGTTTGAACTCAGCCTGTATACAGTTTCCTTGAGAGTGACCTGTTGAGGATTTGGGGAGGACTGGGATGGGACAATGAAGAGGGAACATGAGCTAACTATGGCCTCATGCTGTCCCAGCCACGTGACCTTTGTCACCTACTTAACTGTCATAAGAGCTGTGCAAGGCACTTGTTATTTTCCTCATTACAGGTGAACAAACAGGTTTTAAGTTAAACACATAGTAGTTATGGAATAGGCATTTGAATTTATCTCTCTAATCCCTGGACTCACTATGGGAAATGAATTCATTTATTACACTAGCATAGACGAATTTGATACTGTCATTTATTACATAACATTTAATATTCAATTTGTAAGTATATATTTATAAATTATATATATAAAATGTATATTTATGAATAGGATGAGCAAACTATAAGCCAATTGACAGTTTAAAAACATGATGTTATCTGGCAAGTTCAACTGTATCAATTCAGTAGGAAAAAAAGTTTCAACTCTCGAGTTCAAAAATACAACTGATTTACCAGAGACTTGTGAAATGGAATCAAAGAAGAGAAACAAAAAGAATACTAGATTTCCTTTACCTTCTCAAAGACACCATGCCATTTTATTCTAATTGTTAATTATGCAGGGTCCTTTGAAATAAGGTGGAACAGATACTATTTTGTTCAGATATTATTGGGAAAACTATACCACAGAGGACTTAATTACTCTGCTGAGTGACTTGTTTAATAAATGTCAGAAATAATATTAGCACAGAGACTCAGCCCTATAGTTTATCATTAGGCTATTTGTTCTTATGGAAGGTTCTTTAAAAATATATGAGATCTCCAGATGCAAAGGAAAACTAATTAACTCCATAATACTTTTTGAGTCTTTACTATGTGCCAGGATTACCGGAACCATGGGAGACAAAAAAGTTATCCTGAGCCATAGTCCCTGTTCTTAAGATTCTTGCAGTGTGGTTAAGGGATAGGACAAATCACTTAAAAACCAGTTTCAGTCCCTTTCCGGATGACTCTTCAATTAAAATCATGGCTAGAGGAGTGGTATAGATGAGAATTCATGGGTGTTATAAACCACTGTGGGCATGAACAGGTTGCATGGCCAATGGTAGGGGTCAGTTTTGTTTTAAACTCTGGAGACCAGAGATAGGTAGAGAGGGAAGAGGAGGGACAAGGTAGACAGAGATGCAAAATGGGCAGGAGCACAGCATACTGAGGAGGGTGGGAATGAGAACAGACTGGATGGAATAGAAGGTTTATGCTGGGGTGAAATGGCAAACAGGTATGCAGCAAATGATCAGGGCATGATAGTGTAGGAACTTTAAGGTTCAAAAAGATGGTCTATGTGCCTTATCCTGTAGGGAAAGGGGAGGTAATGAGGAATTTGCAAAGTGAGATAATGCAAGTATTGTTATAGCACAGTAAACCTGAAGAGTATTGAAGGAGGAAAGAAAATTAGATGCAGCCAGATAAGATGAAATAAAATAATATATATGAAATATATAACATATATCAGTCCTAATACATTTTATAATCCTAAGACACAATGATTCGACCATGTAGTAATGAGAACTGGCTGCAGGTTGATGACTACAGAAAAAGAGAATCAATCATGAGAAAGTTGGATGAATAAGAATCAATATGATTTAGTGACTATTTGAAAATAAGAAGAAAAGGAGAGAGAACTGCTGCGTCCTTCCTATATAAGGTTCTTTAATCTTCATAATTTCCAGAGTCTATCCTCTGTACTCAATTAAGCATATGCATTTAGTCTCTATATTTTCTTTTATTTATATTTTAATTTTAAATTATTTTATTATTAAAATGTCAAAGTAATAGATTCTACCTCCACCAGGGATGAGAGATTTACATGGTAGGATTCAAAAGATTTTTGGGACAAGTGACTCATAAATGCAGCCTTTATGGTCTCATGGTGATTTTAATGAAGTCAGACTCTCATGCAATAAACAGAAGATTATTACTTCACTCCAGGATCAAGAGACAAGGGTCTATAAAATATGAGGCCATTTTAAAGGCACCATTAGAACACATAAGCATAAATTAAGCTTTGAGGCTTAAAACTGCCAGAGAAGTTTTCTGACTGCATGGAACACTGTACATTCTTCATATTTTATCACTCTTAAAACTTTTCACTATGCCATTTGACAGGGAATTATGGCAGAAAAATGGCAGTCAGAATAGGAGAGGAAGGAAGGGTGGAATGAGCAGAGTGTTTCCCTGTAACAACTGGGAATTGGCCTGAGAATTAGCCACTCATTCATTCAAGCATTTATTTCCAGGAGTTCCTGCTCGCTAGGAATTATGTTCTATATGTAAGAGATATACAGACAATTAAATCATATATGTGCCCTCAAGAATCTTAGAGTCTATTGGCTAAGACAGATTAATAAACCAAAGTTTAAAAGACATGCAAGAAGTGCTATAAATACGGTATGCACACAGGGTTATGGGACTCAAGCCGAGGGGAGCAGGAGAGAAGTAGCTAAATCAGTGTTGGGCTGAAGGAGGAGGGGGAATGAGGCAGAAGGAGCCTGAAATGGCTTCCAAGAGGAAGTGATGCTTGGACTTCCCTCCTTATATTTGCACTCTGACCCCTCACCTTTGACCTTCCCTGCATTGAGGCTGCCAAACTGCTTGGTTTCTTTACTGCCTTTAGGAAGAAATTTGAGAACAGAAAGTAGAGAAATTTGAGTCCTGTCATGGACTTTGAGTTCTAAAGGCCAGGCCCTTAGTGGAAGGATCTGTCTCAAGATGTGGATGTCAGGTAAGATGGAATGTGAAATAAATAAGAGCAGGGTCTTCTGTTCTCAAAGCCTGAGAAAAAGGTCATGGGCTTAGGGGAGGGGTAAGTGTTAGAGGGGCTGCTTTGTGGGTGCAGGTGTCAATGAGACCCATAGCCTCATGGCTAAGCTCCAGGAAATGAAGAAATGTCAGCAGGAGGACCCTAACCCTTGGTAGAGCCATGAGAAGGAGTGGCTTGGAGGTGTTTCAGGGGGATGGTATCTTAGACATGCCTAGAATTTCCTGTGCCTCTGTTTGGGGTAGAGCAGTAAGATGATTCTTGGGCATCTGGAAGTGGCTTGGACATAGCCCAGAAAGGGCAGGAGAGAAAGAAAATGAGGAAGCAATTGCTGGAAATGAAGAGGTTACATAAATAGCAACAAAGGACAATGTGGTGGCAACTGTCCTCAGTATCATTGTGAGGACTGAAAACATAATGGACATCTGAACAGATGACAGTTTGCAGGTATGACATCAGGGCAGATGGAGCTCCTACTCTTCATGTGGAGAAAATCCCCTTAAAACATAGATGCAACCCCAGGAAACCAGAGGTAAGGGGTGGGTGAATCACGAAGGGGCTGAAATCAAGTTTCTACCATTTAGGTGGAATGGCACCTAGAAAAAAAGCTTAGGTTAAGTTTCAGAAAAATGAAATTACGTTTCTCACCTCCAGATTTCTAGATCCAGATTCATGCTCACTATATTGGTGGTATTTGTCAAAGGCTCATAGGATTAGGAAAAAGAAGGGCAGATTCTAGACAAGTACTAATTCTTAGGCTTAAAAGAGCATGGCATAGTGTCCAGAAAAATGTTCAAGTAGCAGGATGAGTATAAAGGAGCTTTTAGCAGTAAACATGAGTGAACAGAGTTTGGCAAAGGCCAGATCAGAAAGGGTCTCCTATTCCATATGTAGGAATCATCAGTGTTTTGCAGAAGGCAATGAGGAAGCACTGAGGGATTTCATAAAGAGAGCAACACTCAAACACCACTTAGAAAACCACTGCTTGCGTTGTTTAGAGAGAATTTGAAACAGGGGGACCAGTAGGAGCCTGGTTAGGAGAAGTGGGGAGGTCTTGAGTTCTCAGTGGTATTGGAGTTGGATGGAAGCAAATACTTGGAGAAACATGTCAGGTCTTCATAATGTTTGTCTATATGGGGAGGGAGAAAGAAGAAAGAGGAGGAGCTAAGGATATTACCATATTGCTGGGATTCAGAATAAAAAAAGAAGAGAAATAATGTAATGAGGAAAATCTTGAGTTCTATTTCTGAATGTTATAAATTTGCAGTGTTTAAGTAAGATCAGGGTAGAGATGTCCAGTTCAGTGCTGGATCTCACAGAAAGGTAGATTTGAGCTGGGGGCAATTTTTTTAGGAATCATAATTATTAAAAGGTAGTAAGAGAAGAAGTGGCTGTGGTTAAGGTTACTCAGGGAAGACAGAAGAGGACACAGGATGAAACTCTGAGGTTAAAAGAAGAAGAGAGTCTGTGTGGGAGACTAAAGGTAACCACTGAAGAGTCTGAAAAATGATGTTCTTGATGCTAAAAGAGGAAGAGAAGTTTAAGAAGGAGGTAGTCTTCAGCGCTAGACAGGAAAAGAAAGGAAACAAGCACTTTGAATTTGGTGGTTAGACCACCAGTAATCAACTTGATAATCAAGCATGTGAAAGAAACAGAGAGGATGGAAGGTTGAAGAAGACCAAGGAAGTAACAAATAACCTCTGTTCTTTTAAGACAGTTATTTGAGAAGGGAAGAAAAGACAAGAACCAGAAGAGGAATTGGGTTAAGGGAGTTTCTTTAATACAGAAGAGAACCTATGTCTATGCTGAAAGGATTGCAGTAACAAAGAGGGTTTGAAAACAGTTGAAAACAGAGGAGGAAAATTGGTGGAGTCAGTTACTGGGTTGGGGGGAATGGCCTGGAGCCCGCGTGGAGAGAATACCTTTCTCCTGCTGAGAGGTGGAAGGAAGGGGGAGGAGAAGGGCGGCAATGTAGGGACTTTTGTAGATCAAGGGACAGGGAATCTATTTAACACCGATCTGTGCTTGCTCTGCTAGAATCCCTGTCTTTTCCCTTCTCAAACATCCACTTCAATTACATGACTCAGCTGAGACCACCCAATCCAGGAGTGGCAGAGCTGGGTCTGGGATCAGTTCTCCTGACTCCCAGTTAGCCTCAGGGAGACAGTTCTATCTTGTCTTCCTTTCCATGCTGAATCCCAAAGAGCAATTTAGTGGTGTCCAAGTAAGAGAATGTCACATGGAGACCTATGTTGATCCATCAGGAAACCAACAGTGTTTGGGGAGGAGGTAGAAAGAATGACTTGATCATTCTGTTTTCCTCCTACTGTGGAGTCAAAGTGTTTAGGGATCAAAAAATCCCTTTCTTTTCATGTCATTCAGTGTTCTTTGATGATACTTTCAAAGAATTCTGAATGACCAATTTTGTCTTCTGTAGTTCTTAAAGCCCAAAGTACATTTTCTGAAGGGGGTGTGCGTGTGTGTGTGTGTGAGTGTGTATGTGTGTAAACCATGACAATTTGCATAGGGCATTGTGATGCATCATGGAAAACACATTCAAAATTTATATATGTGATCTAAAAGCCTAAGGTAATAAAAAAGACAGTCATAGAAAATGGAGACATGAAATCAAGAGGAGAATGAACCTGGGATTGTACCTTGAGAACTTCTTACTTCCCCCGCTACCCTGGTGTTCAATGTTGGATACAATACAAATCATATTTTAAGTCTAAAAATGAGACTTCTTATTTTGAAAAACACCAGGGAAAGCTTTATTTAATATTTTTTGGAAGCAAAGAATTAGCCTCTCATTTATGTATTTTGCATATTCTAGTTTCCTTCCATTGTATTTGCTTTAAATTGAAATGTATCAGTCAGTATAAAGTATATTACATGTATAATAATATCACAAAGGCAGGTAAGGCAACAAAAATTTTGTCAAGGATCTTGATATTGAATGTTTGTTGTGGTTAAAGAAAGCAGAGGTAAAACTTTTTAAAAAATTAATTTGTGGCATAGACTCCTTCTACTTGACTCCAAACAATGTAGGCTTTTGCAGCAAACACTGAGTCCAATCCCAGTCCCTCTCCTACCAGAGATTATGACAATTAAACAAGATAGCATCATGTGAGGTTAGCAAACCTCAATAATCACTCGATAAATAGTGATAGCAACTGTCTTGTAGTTGAAGATGGACTTTGCTTGGGTCTACACAAGCTTAACAGAATCAGATGTACATAAAGTTTCTATCTAATACAGCTGGGTTCTTTCGGGAGACAACAAAATATTATTTCATCCTGTTGTCCATCTGGTGGTGAACGATTTTACCTAATCATGTCAATCACTTCTTTCTTTTTAAGCAGATGAATACTCTTTTTATAAAACCGCACGCAGAGGGATATACAATAAGTTCTTACCTCTCCTGAAGTCCTATGGGCTTCATTTTGAAAGGAGAAGGGCAGACGGAGGTCGAGGTGGTAGCTTTGATCTCAGGAGTGCATCGGCCCTGGGGGTCCACGACAACATTCAGCAGCTTTGGGGCCTGCTCAGTCTGGACCATGCTGTGGACCGTCTTTGCCTCAGACTGTCCTGGCTGTAATGTGACTGGCGATAGGTGGATCTCCTGGTTTTTCTCTTTATCTTGTCTCAAGGAAAGCTGAAGCCTTTCTTTTAATCTATAAAGAATCTACAGAAGGAAATATAAAAGGCTCCTGTCACGTTTGCTCACACTAAATAATAGAGTATGATCTCTTCCACCTCAATCCAAAAGACAAACCAAAATCAACTTTTAATGATAAAGTAAGCAAAACTTTCTAGAATGATTTCTAGGTTTTGTGGTATTGAGATTTTTCTCAAGATGATATACTTGGTATTTCTAGTAATGCTGCACATACATATCAAATATTTGTATACATGAATCTGTTCCTCAAAGATATATTCAAAAGCAAATTTAGCTAATCTTGTAGAAATTCCAGATGTCAGTTTGATCACATGGGAATTCTTACTTAAAATGATTGGAATGGTTTATAGAAGGAATAGCTATGAAACAAGGGCCTGTGACATTTATAGAAATGGAGATCTGCATCCAATATGGCATGAAAGAAAAAGTCTTGCAAAATATCAATGAAAGAATAGTTACGCCATAAATCATAATTTCCTATGTTGGTAAATATCTGCATTAGTCATATACCAACTTGAGTATCTGGTAAATACTTGCCGAAATTAACTTTAGGCCATTTATCAAAGAATAATTTGGACAACCAGAATTTTCTTTCTTACCCCTTTCTCCTTTAATTTTTAATGCATGTAGAAAAAATTAAAAGTATCACTTTCTTTCATTCTCAGAGCTTTTTCTGGAATGCCTAATTTAATTTAGAAATGACAGGATCATTACTTTTAAACTTTTAAAAGAACTAGACTGACTTTGCAGGCACACTTCACAGGCCAAATTGTGAGGTGAACAAAGTTTATCTTTCAGGTCCCAAGGCTTCCCTTTTTATAGTCCTTTTTGTCCTTCTTTTGATGCTAACCTCTGTCCTTCAATTCCTGCAGAAACTAGATGTCCTGGTGTTTCTTCAAGTTTGCTCTCAGAAAGTGACTTGGCAAGTTAATTCACATGAAGAGGTGACTTAATCCATTACCTGTAATTATCTGAAGATATATAGCATGGATGACATCTGTATCTTAAAAAGTCTTAAGCCAATTGAACTCCCCTGTTTAATTTTTAGAATTCATGAGCTTAATGAATGTTACCTTAGGAGGACAGGGCACTTTTCAATCACATTTATTCTAGTTATGAGGTGAATTCTGTCTTTCCTTCTCTTTCAAAGTTCCTTTAAATCCTAGTAATCTCTATATTTTAAATCTCCTGTAAAGATACAAAGTCTAAAATATATGTTTTTTTCTTATTAAAGGATCATAAGCAGAAAAGAAAATTAGGGAAGAATTTGTCTGAAATTCCAAAGGAAATAAATACCTTAGAGAATTTGTTTCAGGCCAATTTTGGAAACTATTTGTCCAGTATTCTCAAAATAATGTTGTGAAAAAAGTCTGTTTAGCAATAAGATTATAAAAAAGAATCAGAATAAAATAAAAACACAACAAACTAACATGAAAAGCTATCAGACAGATTTAAGAAAAAGAACCTACAGAACTGAAGACTCAGTAGCAGGATGTAGATCTTTTTTTGCAAGCAATAAAGAACAGAACTGGCAATGAAGAAAACATAATCAGTGGTATATAAGGCAAATTTGAGACTACCTGGAATGTAGAACAAAAGAATAAAAAGATGAATATGAAAACAAGAGAAAAGATAGGATATATGTCAGAGAAGAGTTACTGTAAATGAAAAACTATTTAATAGAATAAGTGAAAGAGAAGCAAATCATTCAAAACTATTTTTCAGTGCCTACTTTGTGTCTATCGTGTTGTAAAAGGTACAGGGTATTTCACTATGAACAGAATAGACTGTCCCCTGTTTTTATGGAACTTAGGGATATGAAATGAGAAACATTCTTAGGTTAAAAAAAAAAAACCCAAAAACCCAAGCAATGTATGTCAATGGAAGTTAGTGGAATAAATGTGAGAATAAAATGGAAAGTGGAACAATTTTTCTTAAGCTTTGAGAAAAAAATGTATATTTCAAAGGATGCATGAATTTTATACCTAGACATATTGAAGTTTATGTATATGAAGCCAACAAAATTTCTCAGATGCACAAGGTCTCAGAAAATATGCCACCTATGTCTCTTCCTGAAAAAAATGTACCTAAAAGTATACTCACAGTCATGAAAAGATGACTCAAAATTAAGAGCTAAAGAACTAGAAATTGTGATATAAAAGGAAGCTTTTGTTATTCATCTAAACACAGAGTGAAAACTAAGTTTAATTATGTCTCGGGTCTAACATCCCAAATTGTAGTAACAAAAAAGAAGGTTGGGGGAGGGCAGAGAGGTAAAAAAAAATCGGGGTGAATGTATGCTAAGCTACTTTTTAGTTAGAGATGCCAAGGGAATCAGTTAGAATGGTCATGAGAGGTCTTTCTAACCTTGTTACAAATTAAGGAAACAGGTCTGGCCAAGCAATGGGCTTGTCGGAAGTCCACAATTAGCTGTGGCAGAGCCCAGTGCTAACACAATTCTGACTCGCAGGCCTGTGCATTTTCCACCCTGCCTGCTCCCTGCACAGCCGGGTTTCAAACCCACTAACTCGAAGAGTATGATGTTTGTGGACCGAAAGATCTCCTTAAGGAAAAGGACTATGCACCTATGGACATGCATGTTATACATTGAACTTCAGGAAATGAACGAGAATCCTTATTGTCTTTTATGTCAGTTCACTTCTTCGTAATCTGGTTACTTTTATACTGGTGGTATTCATGGACTCTGGTAGGGTAAAACTAAATCTTAAATTTTGAAAAATAATGAATTTATAATATTCCCGTGACAAATGTTGCTGAATAAGAAAAAAAGACATCTAATACAAAGTGACAAATCTTTTTACCTTTATTATAATTACTTTCAAATAGCATATTGTGGTGTCTTTAAGCTACAGGAAAGAAAATACTGCTCTTTTAACTCTTGGAGCAGCACCATAGCAGTTGGCAAGAACAAGCACCTTACAAAAGGTGGCAAAAAGGTAGCCAAGAAGAAAGTGGTTGATCCATTTTCTAAGAAAAATTGCTATGATGTGAAAGCACCTGCTATGTTCCATTAAGAAATATTGGGAAAACACTAGTCACCACGACTCAAGAAACCAAAATTGCACCTAATTGCATCAAGGGTCATGTGTTTAAAGTGAGCCTTGCTGATCTGGAGAATGATAAATTTGGATTTAGAAATTTAAGTAGATTAATTGAGGATGTTCAGCATAAAAACTACCTGACCAATTTCTGTGGCATGGATCTGACAAAGTGTGTTCCATGGTCAAAAAATGGCAGACCATGATAGAAGCTCATGTTGATGTCAAGACGCCTGATGGTTACTTGTTTCATCTGCTCTGTGTTGGTTTTACTAAAAAATGCAGCAGTCTTTAGATGTGGAGAGCTTAGAATATACTGAAAACATATTCTTAGAATATAGTTTAGAAAATGCAACAATCAGATACAGTGCAGATGAATGACTTGAAGGAAGTAATCAATAAATTGATTCCGGACCGCATTGGAAAAGACATAGAAAAGGCTTGCCAACCTATTTATCCTCTCCGCGATGTCTTCATTAGAAAAATAAAGATGCTGAAGAAGCCCTAGTGTGAACTGGGAAAACTGATGGGGCTTCATGGTGAAGGTAGTAGTTCTGGAAAAGCAACTGGGGACGAGATGTGCTAAAATTGAACGAGCTGATGTGATGGATAATGAACCATCAGTCCAAGAATCTGCTTAAAATTCAGACTTTTAATAGTGAAAAATAAAAAGTCTTATTTGTGGGAAAAAAGAGATAGAAAATACTAAAGATGAACACCTTTATCATGTACGTAGTGCCTAAGGTTTTTAACTTACTGCTTCTTTTCAGTTTTTGTCACCTTCGCAGTGTACTTTGTCACCACCACGCTGTAAAAGCAAAACCCAAACTAGAACAATACCAGTCAGAAGCTACCTATATGTCAAGCTTACTGTGTAAAGCTAAACACATAACTACTAAATGATGAGGCAATAGAATTTAAGGTGAGTTTTTTTTAACGGCAAGCAAGTTATTTTCCTGAATATAGAAAGAAACAAATATATCTTTCCCCTTATAAAAATACATTTAGTAGAAGATAATGCATGTATTATATATTCTAAGCTCTTCCCATCTAAATATAATATGCATATCAGAACATTTGCTTGCCTGTTTACATTTGGATTTCAGAGAAACAAATTTCAACAATGAAAATGAGAAAGCTGAGGAAATGTTGACCTTCTCAATTGTTTTTGACAGGTACTTTTGTGATTATATTAGCATGAAACAAGGTCTAGTGAGTCCTCCCTTACCATTCATAGAGCTTATGCTTCTGATGAGGAACCTTTGTAACATATACAATCAGTTATTTGTTTACTTCCTCTCTGGTGAGAGGTCAACTTTTAAACCTGTCTCTGTGTAGTATGTGTACAAACTGATTTCGACATCTTTAATTAGGGAAATCAGAACCTGGAGGATGTATAACGTGTATAAGACACTGTTTAAAAATACTCAAGAGATTGGGCTGTCTGCAGAAATGTGGAAAGTGGTGAAGAGGTTGCTAGTTGGCAGTAGGGCAGTTGTCATGGAATTAAACTGAAAGGCAGTAGTTCTCAACTGGGAGGCATTTTGACCTTCAGGGAACATTTGGCAATGGCTAGAGACATTTTTTGTTGTCATATTTAGAGGGGAGTGAGGAAGAAGGGAAGGGGAACTATTCGCATCTAGTGGGCAGAGGCAAGGGATGCTACCCTACAAAACACAGGAAAGACTCCCCACCCCCGCAAGATAAATAGTCCAAAATGTCATTAATGCTGCTTTGAGAAACCAGCATGTGTAAGCCCAGAGCAGTTGAATGATTTATGGAATGTTGGAAATAAAATCTAGAATCCAGGTTTTCTAACTTCCAGGCATGTGATCATTTAACTTTACTGTTTCTTCCAAGTTCCCATACCCTTCTTCGAAATCCCAAAGCCTCTGGAAAAGTGTGTCAGAGAGTTTTCTCTGCACAGATTGAGGTCTGGAATATAGCATATGCATATTTCTCTATGTGAATTCACTTTGTTTTAAAACTAACCTAAAAGCTTACCACAGAAATGACAAGTCAACATTTTTCCTTCATCTTTAAGAGCTTGTTTAAATCTTGGAATGCCATAAAGTCATTCAATCATTTGAAAAAGAAAAAGAGAAAGGATTATTGAATGAGAGGAGCTGTAAAAGTCAAACTATAGCAAGAGAAAAAAGAATGGTGGGAACAAGAGAACCAGAGGAAGACAGAAATGGGAGACAGCTAAAAAAAAATCCTTTGAAGCTCTTATGCAGCTTATAATTTTTATTTAAAAAATCTCATAAGTAACACATAACATTCTGTTTGGGTTAAAATATGTTCAAATTTTAAAATGATGCCACCAACCAACAGTCTGTAGCATTTGTTCTTTATAGTTTTTGCAGTTAGTTCTGAAAGAGTTCATTCATTTTCTTTTAATTTAATGAACATGAATCAATCCCTACTGCATTCCATAAACAAGACATTGTGTGGCTGGGTGTGGTGGCTCACACCTGTAATCCTAGCAGTTTTGGAGGCTGAGGCAGGACAATCACTTGTGGCCAGGAGTTCAAGACTAGCCTGGGCAACATAATGAGACTCCAATCTCTACAAAAAAAAAAAATCTTAGCTAGGTGTAGTGGTGCATGCCTGAGGTCCCAGCAACTTGGGAGGCTGAGGCGGGAGGATCCCTTGAACCCAGGAGATTGAGGCTGCAGTAAGCTAAGCTATGACTGTGTCACTGCACTCCAGCCTGGGCAACAGAGTGAGATCCCATCTCTTAAAAAAAAAAAAACAAAGAAACTGATCTGTAACCAATCATTCCAGCTGAGAATCTGGAATGATTGGTCCTATTTCCCTTAAATCCCTAGGGATTACATATAACAAAGTTAAAAATTGTGGTTATTTATGTCTACCTTTAACGTGTACTTATTGTTTGATTCTCAAGCTATACCAGGTGCTTAGATATAGGATTTCCTGCCTCAGCTACCAGACCATGACTAGAGAAACTTTGCAACATGTATGGATGACTCTTCTATGGGTCTAACATGCCAGTGCTTTTACTGACCCAAACAGCTGTTTTTATGTGATTTCTCAAACTGCTTTCCAGAAGCAATCTGGCCTGTAGTCACTCTATCTACATTTCATAAATATATTTGCCCTTGTAAATAGACCTTTAAGTACATTTGAAGGTCTAATTTAGATGATAAATGGTGTTTTTTCTATTATTTGTTCAAGTTTAAGAAATAATTCTTCTTAGTAATAAGTTTTCCTCCATCTAAAACAGACTGAATGGATTGGAAGTTGCCCACACATTTTTTCTTGGAAAATTGTATTTGTCGCTCCACCTACTCTAAATTCACATTTGTGAGGTGCTAAATAAGTCACATATTTGAAAATGTCATGCCTGGCTAATTTTATGCCTGGCAACACATATATTTTTTCTGTATTTTAAGGAAAGTAAACAATATGCCACATTTCAAAAATGTTGCCAAGTCTTACGTTATTGTTATGTAGCACACACAACCTTCCATTACAGCAATTTACCTATATAATTTCATAATAAAACCACATACTTTTCATTTCTATGGTATGTAGGAAGGCTGGATGCAAACAGCTACACTTAATCTTGCATAAATATAATTAATGTCAGAAGAGAAATTCTGAGTTATCTCTTTTGCCATGGAATCAGCAAAACTATGGGATATAGAATTGGAATATATGTGTTTGACAATCATAAAAGTGATAATATAATTATTACTGGGAAATCCAAGTAAAAAACTTACTTTACATCAAGATAATTATCAAAAACATATGAACACTGATAAAGACGAGCTTATTTTAGAGAACCACATTTGATGTGTCCCTAAATGTGAACTGTTGACTTCTCCATGGTAAATTGCATCAGATAAACTTAGCTTCATCTCAATCCTGTCTATCAGGTAGTATTTATTTTCCTATAAGTATCAATTTTCTGTCTATGTGCTTCTGGTTCCCTCTGTTACTTTTTTAAGTGACTCTTTCATATTAAAATTTAAGATAGTGTTTAAAATCTATCATTCTATTTCTTTCTTTCATTTATTCAAGAACTATCTGAATATACAGGTCCCCACCCCAACACATTCCTCTCCCAGGAAATGAGAGCACTGCTACCCACGTAGTCAAGCCAAACAACCTAGGAGTGATCCTGAATTTCTTTCCCCCTCTCCCTGAGAATCAGGACACAGCATGTCCTGCCAGTTCTACCTTCAGATAGATCCCAATCCTTCACTCCCCTCCATCCCCACCACCACCCATTGCTCTGGGCCACCTGCATCTTCCTCATCAGGCTATTGCAGAAGCCTCCAGGAGGGTCCTCCTTCTCCCATAATTCACTCCATTCTCCGGCCCCAACCATGCTCCGCTAGCAGAGAGTGTGATCTTTTAACACCTACATTAGATCACATCTAGGTTCTGTTTAAATCACTCAGTTTCCACCCTTCCTTCCCCTTGAACCTGAACAGGCTAAGCTTATGCCCGTTGTACCCACTGTGCCCTCTGCCTGGGAGGTCCTTTTGCCACGTGTTTTCATTCTCAGGTCTCAAATGTCTCAGGTGGTTCTGCCCCACTCACTCACTATTATCTTCTTCATGGCACTTATCGCTATTTCACTTTTTAAAAAATAATAGATTATTATTTTTAGAGCAGTTTTAGATTTATAGAAAAACTGAGCAGAAAGTACTGAGTTCCCATGTACCCTCTCTCCTACCCGTATTATTAACATCTTGCATGAGTGTGATACATTTATTACAATTGAAGAACCAATGTTGATGTATTACTATTAACTAAAATCCATAGTGTAGATTAGGGCTCGCTCTTCCTGTTATACATTCTCTGGGCTTTGACGAATCCACAATGTCATGTACTCACTATTATAGAATACAGAACAGTTTTGCTGCCCTAAAATCTGTTGTCTGTCATCTAATCATCCCCTTCCTCCCCAACCTCTGGCAACCACTGATCATTTCCCTGTCTCTATAGTTTTGCCTTTTCCAGAATGTCATACAGTTGGAATCACACTGTATGTTCACTGTTTGATTTTTTTTAAAAATTAACTTCATTATTGTCTGTGCCTCTGCCTAGAGTAAAGACTTCGAGAGAGCAAGGGCCTTATCTGTCTTGTTTTCTCCTTTGCCCACAGTGCCAACAGCAATCAGTCCCTCGGTGGATATTCTGCAGGAATTGGTTGATTGAATGAATCTACAGACTAACCCAACAGAGAGCAATTACCTGTACTTTTGGAATGCTCCTTTCTTGATTTGTTCTAATAACTTTGGAGTGGAATTACCTAGGTTTCTGACTTTTATGTTGGTGTTTTGCAAATATTGGGAAAGGAAGAGTGGCCCCCGGCCCCCAGGTGGTTGAGGGTGGAGCTACTACAGGTCCTTTTGACACATGAGACCACAGGAGGATCAATGTAGGGATTTACCTAGTCATGTTGGATACACGGCCACTCCCTGGGAGAGAAATGCAGAATCTGAAACATACCTTATACGTTCATAGGTTCATAGCAGGTTCTGCTCTGCCCCTCTCTGCCCTTTAGTACTCAAAGGATGCACATGAATCTGCTTCTCACTTTCCCCCTTTTATCTTTGCCTTTGCTCTTATCACATACATTATCCCCTGAGCAATCTACTTTTTTATCAATCCCTACCCCTTTCTATTCTTCCCCTCCTTCTGTCCTTTTTCATCTGTGAAGCAGAAAAACACCCTAATTGTGAATGACAGGAGAGAGAACAGCACTTGAGATTTCCTGTATTAAGGAAAGAAGAGCCACATATTTTAAAGTGTAATTAACCATAACAAGAAACCACACTCTTTAAAACAGTAAGAAATGCCCAGAAATTTCTACCACAATTTCCATAAAACCTCCAACGTTTTCTCATTAAAATTCTTTTTCCTTAATCTCTACCACCTAAAATATAAAAATCTATTTTCTTACTCAATGTTTAAATTATTCTTTGTTTACTGAGTCACAATTTTTAGAAATTTTCTTTCTTAATGCCTGATCCATGGGAGATTCCTCTGAGTTCCTTATGATGGAAGCTTTAGGATGTTTTTGCTACTTCCTATATTTTGGACTCTAGGAAACGTCCATTTTTATCCTGTTTAAGGTCTTACACGTTTTACATCCTTCAAATTTAGACTTATGCAGCCTCCATTTTTCCAGACTAAGCCCTAATCTTTCTAACAGAAACCGCTTCCCAGCAGGGGGAGCACAAATGAACAAAATCCAATAAAACACTTTGTAACACTATTGATTGTGAATAGAATAAGTAGCATGATGTCTTTTTAGGGGGCATTTAAAAACTAAGGAAGAAGCATTTTTTTTAAATGTGCAAAATTAAAAAGAACATAGCATCCAGGAAAAAAGAGAAAATAAAATCTATTTGTGAATTTCAATTATAAGACATCATAAAATTTTCAAAAGAATACAAAAATCGTATCATTCTACTTGAAAGATAACCGTTAACTCATTCAATACCAAAGAGCACTGCCTAATTTAGTGGGACAGGTTTATTTTGTGTTCTATTTCTTTTTTCAACTAGAAATATGCTTTTAAGGACTACATGATGTTACTTCTAGAGCTATTGCAGGGCATACATTTATTCTTTATACTATTCATCCACCTAAACAATTGGTCGGTATCTAACTAATTTAGCCTTTGAGGTTATAATCACCTCCTTTTCATAGAATGATTTCAAGGCCTTTTAAAAATAAGGAAATCACCACTCCTTAGGGAGTAATCTTGTCCCAAAGACATACTTCCTTTTTTAAATTTTTCCTGAGTTCCATAAAGATGATATAAAAGGAGAAATAAAGTAAGCCCATAGTGTGCCCATGAGACTATACTGACTTTGAGGGCTTCAGTGACCTCAGTAAATCACTTTCTAAAGCTTCATCCTCAGGGTTGATCAAGTTACTAAAAACTTCATTGCACTTACAGCCTTATTGTGCAGGTCAGCATCCCTCACTCCAAAGGCTTTCCTTTAGCAATCACTCTGCTGTCAGATAGGAAATATTCCCAACCTCACAGGATCATAGTCTTGCTTCTGCTCCCAGGCTTTTTTAGCACTCGTTTGGCAATGCATCCAATAATATTAAGCAGTGGCCTCAGCAAAGGATAATATATACAAAGAAGCAAACTTACCATCAAACACGTTACTATAATAACAAAGATGCTGAGAAAAATGACAACAGCATAAAATCCTTCTTTGCTCCAGATTTTGTCCGCTTCATGTTGCCCTTGTAAAACATTTTTCTTTAAAAGCAAAACAGAAAGTCCGACGTTAAATGAGAGCTTGAGGAAACTGGCGTTCTTATCAGACACTAAACATATTTTTAGCTTTATTCCATTCAGTGTAGTGGAACACACCTACACCCACCGCTGCCAGAGCTGCTTCTCAAACTGCTCTAAGACAACAGACTGCCATCCTCATGCATCAAGAGATTATTTAGTCGCCTGGACAGGAACAAACGTGCCTGGCACCCTCAGGTCCCAGGCTTCCTAAACGTCCCTCACTATCTCTCTTGGAAACTACCTGGTTCATAGGTAAGAGAGTTCTGTTCTGTTCCGTGCAGAGGAAATTGTTCCTGAAGCTTGCCTTACTGTTTTAAGTCCCCTCCCACAACATCAACACCCCGGATTACGTGTTGTAATACCGCTCTTTACTTTTAAACAAAAGTGAAACAGGTGCAAACAAAAGCTCATGATGCATTAATAAACAGCAACAATGCCAGAATCATTTCTTTCTTTTCTTCCCCCCAATTGTCACATCTTTTTTTCTTTTAAAATGGAATCTACTTTGTCAAAATCTGACTAAAAAATTGTTAGAGTGGTGTATATTTTTTTAAGTAACAGAGAACAGCCAAAAGTTCAGAATTATTTGGTAATAAAAGGTAAAATGAACAGATTTGTTTTTATTTTTATCACTTTTGTTCACTACTCTGAGGGCGGAAAAGTAGAGAAGAAGCAGGAATAAAATGTGATGAGTCTTAATTTTATTTAATCTATTTTTTAAAAAAAGCACATTGATTAAATTCAAGTCTTAAAATAAAATTGTTTTATAATATAGTGACAGTATAGATTTATAGTTAATGAAACTTTAACTTGAAACCAAATGGTCCAGGATTAGGAAAAACATATAAAGGCTAAGTCAAATCAAATGCTCTCCACTCATTCAAAATCCACTTTTTTGAAGGCTGCCTTTTTATTCCCTTCAGTGAGGGTATGTATCTGTCCTTGCATATTGTCTCCAATGATTAAGAACGCCTTGAGTAAAACATGTCTTGTAGGTGTCTGAATTTTGCAATCACTACTAACTTATTTTTTAAGCCTGAGAAAAATAAAACACTTCCAACATTTATAAATCAGACAAAAAATAAACATTTTCCTTGAAAAATGTTTTATGAAAACTTTCATCTTAGAACTCAAGAATGTTTTGGTGGGGAGATGAGCAAAGCAGAACAGAAAAAGATCTTTGAGTTCAACCGCGATTGCAAAAATTATATGGAGGAAGACTCTTACTAATTTCTTGCAGTGGTCAAGTGTCTATTTCCTTTACTTGTAAAATATTGATGTGCTCAGTATAATATCTGGGTTACTTTCTAAGACATAGACAGATACATGGATACAAGAAATGATTTAGAATGTATTTTTAAAATATGTAAATAGTAAATTGATGGAGAATCTGAAAGTACTTGATTGATGAAATGATTACCAACCAAGTATTCTGATGGAAAGGAAATTTGGGGATCAAGAGAAAAATGTTCTTTTATTTCCTTGACCTCAGTCAGATCATTTTTTGTTTCGATATCTCTATAAACATAGCTGGAAACTAATAGAAAAGAAAATTCTTGTAGAAATCAGGTATAAATATGGAAATGAATTTTTTTTTTGCAGGCAACTAAATAGCATCCATTGTTTGCTATAAAAGCAAACTAGTTAAGCCTTCAAGTAGGCAGCATAAATTTGTCAAATTTAAGTATAAGGATCTGAGCTTAAGCTCATGTAAAATTTGGATAAAAAGGGGTGGTTAGGTGGGTGGAAAGAGATTTTGTGTTCCTAACCTGATTTGGTTCACTTCTTTTTTTTTTTTTTCTTGCTGTAGTTCTGCAACTCCTGTAATATCAACATGTTCCTTTCTGCTCAAGACAAACCTGTTTTGATTTCTTTTTTAACTGAAGCAGAGATGATGAAAGAATTAACCTCCCACCCTCCCATCCCCCACTCCTAGTTAGAAAGACACATGTTTTGAACTCCTAGAACTTAGTCACTGCACTTTCTTGGTAAATAGATTTCTTTCTGAGTCATGCCACTCCTGCTGAGCACTACTATATTTGTACAGAGATCTAAAGAACTTGATAAGGGCAGGGTAGTAAATGGAAAAGTTTGTAGTTAAGATCCCACAAATCAAAAGACTATAATTCATAAGAATCTTCAATCTAACCTTTGCATAGGGTTAACCCGATGCTTTTTATATTTTGTCAAGGGGCTGAGTGTTCAATAATTCAGAGGCTTTGTGGTCAGGTCAAGCTAATGCCACTGTATAGTCTTTGTGTCTTATTTCATAGCTACATCACTTTGCCCTTTAACTTAGTTGCAGTGAAAGAAACTGATGGGTTTCATTTTGTTTTATTATTTAAAATTTGGGCAGTTTCCTGTATAGATAACGATAGCTTCTCTATATCCTGTTAAAGAATTGTTGCATTGTAAGTGCATTCTTCTTCCTTCCTTCCTTTCTTCTTTCCTTCCTTTTTCTTTCCTTCCTTCCTTCCTTCCTTCCTTCCTTCCTTCCTTCCTTCCTTCCTTCCCTCCTTCCTTCCTCTTTTCTTTCTTTCTTTCTTTCTTTTTTCTTTCTCTCTTTCTCTCTTTCCTCTCTTTCTCTTTTTCTCTCTTTCTTTAACCAATTTTGATCCCAAATGCTGGGGGAGATCCTGAATGCTAGGAGAAATGATACAGAGATACAGAGGCTTTTGGAGATATATCTCTTTAACAGAGATGAAGCCCCCGCAGAATAAGAATGAAATGGAAATGTTATAAATTATATGGTTAATTTGATTGACTTAGGCAAACAAATGAAATGTATCCCATAACAACATGGCTTTGTTGGACAAATGCCAAACTTTCACTGTATTATACACAAGGTGAACAATTGGTCTGAATGATCTAATGCATGTTAACGTAGATTGTATATCTCCTCAGAACTATATGGCTAGGGCTATAAATAAGTCTTTAAACTAGACTGCTGGCTAGTGTTCCTAGTTTGAAGGGACAACCACCAAAGTCATGCATTATGTTATATATTTATATGTTAGGGTTTTTTCTCTTTGTGACTATTCCATGAATGTATCAGTCAGCATATGGGTCTGTTATTTATAGAAGGTAACTTCCTTCTTTGAAATATATGACCTATGAAACGAGTGATTTGCAAGTGAACAACAAAAAACTTCCTAAATCATTTTTTTTCAATATCAACACAGAACTTATTGTTTCAATAGATATATTTAATTCATTTTGTAAAAACATTTATAAATATAGATTAAAATAATGAACGTAATTTTATTTCCCTGGGATTTTACATATTAGGCAAGAGGAGGTCTAGTTTTATCTTTATAAGCATCTTATAATAAAATAACACTTGAGTACCTACAATGCTCTAGGTACCATATAAAAATATATGAAAGAAATAACGGCTTTTCCCTCAAGTAACTTAGATTAGAAACAAAAATAGCTGGTTAAACAGAAGTAATTTTCAATTTGCTATTTTTCTTTGTTTCTCAAGAGTCATTTTCAATTAAAAAAAAATCAAGCATCTAAAGAAACAGCAACAACAAAAGACATATCCTTCTGTGAAAGTAATTAACATACATTTAGGAAGAGATGCTTTGAGACATCATTCACAGTGTTCTGTAACCCATGTAGAGGATGAAAAGCCAAAATACCAACATTCCTTTTTTTCTGTTAATGAACATGTTACCATAGCATGTTATAATTTTAAGATTAAAATGTGAAAGAATGGGTTGAGGCATAAGTTGTTATAAAACATTAACCACAAAAAAGATGAATAAAGACATGGTGGGGAAACTCACAGAATGCCCTTAACCAGCTTTATCAAGAAATGATTCTGCAGTTTTCCTTCAGGCTGTATCTGTACCACGTAGCTCCCCGCTGGGGTGCTGCTCACTACAGACAGCTTTTCCCTGTTTCTGCATTTAGAGCTTCCAGTCAAAAACCAAAGGTCAAAGGGTGATGTCTGGCTCCTTTCTAGGAGTGCCTGAACAAAAAGTTCAAACAATCTCCATTTGTCCTTGATGAAATGCTCCTTATATTCTGTTCTTGTAATGTATATTTCTAGATTCTACATTTCTAGATTCCAACAATTTTATGAGAAATTGTCACGTTCTGACCATCACTGTTCCAGTGGAGTACAGACCTTGGGGTCTATTGTGGGCTAATAGCTCTGTGCGAGGCAGTCAAGCAAAGCGCCTCATTTTCACTGAGCTGGGGTGTGTTGGGGGACCCCCAAGTACTTGATTTTAAGTAGTTCTTTTTTTCATGGTGAATTTCTCTTGGTTCACAAATCTGGGTGACTCCATAAATTGTCATATTCCTACAGCCTTCAGAATGGCCTTTAAACTCAGGATAAAGCAACGGGGAAGAATGCTTGTATTATTCTCTAAAAGTTTATGGGAAGCAGAATACATTAATCCAATGGCATTTTTAACATTTAAAGAGGAATTGTCCTAAGCAAGATGTGTGCTAGTCAATCTGTGAAGGGCTTAAACTGTGGGAATGGGGTTTGGTTTGTCATAAACGTGGAGCTGCTTTAGATTCAGAGGGGCAGGGCTGGGGTGGGGTCTGGATGGTTAAGCCCCCACTGGCCTCCTCTGGCCTCTCTGAAGCACAAGGTGGGCGGGGGGTGGGGGTGGGTCTCTTCAAGGCTTTCGTGGTACAGTATAGTAACTTTATCATAATCCTACAGTCTTGTTATTTGTTTGTATCTTATTTGCTCTGTTAGAGCATAGATTCATTGAAAGCAAGAATTATATTATCTATTTGTTTGTTTTCTTGTTTATTTGTTTATTTATTTATTTTTCTGGCTTTGGGTACTATCTAGTATAGTGCTTGGTTATTTGTCATCTCAGTTGTTTTACTGTGTGCCCATTGTATGCCAAGCACTAAATGAAGGCAAAGAAGACACAGATAAAATGACATGTCACATGCTTTCAAGTAACCCCCAGTGTAGAGATGAACTTGAAGACCAAAATGGGTTAAAGGGTTTTTGTTCTGAGCTCAAGGGGAACACAACGCAATTAGCACCCACAGCTGTGGAGGCACAAGGAAAGGCTTTGCTATATACTATGGTGATCTTGAAAAATGAAAGGTGTGTAGGAGGATCAACATATACAAAAACATGGAGGGAGGAGAGAGTATGGAGGTATCATGATATCTATTAAATTTAGAATTGCTGAAACATAAACTAGGGAAGTGTTGGCCAACAGTTATAAAATACAGCATACAAAGGACCATATACCATACTAAGAGATCTAGATTTCATTCTGTAGTACTTTGGAAGCCAAAGAATCATGAAATTAGGAGGGCATGGCCAAATTTATGTTGAAAACGATTACCCTGGTGGCAAGAGAGGAAATACATTGGATGTGTCAGGCCGAGGGGAAGTGGGAGGGGAGCAAAAGACCAATTAGGGGCCGTTGCAACAGTCACAGTCCAATGATAAAATACATTCTCAGTCTGCCAATCCATCCTGCATTTAAATTACATTTGTTTGGCATCTACTCTATGTGAGGAATTCCACACATATTTAAAAAAATTAATTCATATTTCAACTCTGTAAGATGAAGACTATACCCATTTTGGATATGAAGAAAGTGAGGCTCAAAAATGTTGACACTATGCAGACAATCTCACCGAGATTAAATGGGCGGCCCAAGGTCACACACATCCTACGTGTTGGCTTTGGGATTTAAACTCAGTCTATTATACCAAAGCTTTTTATGCCACACCTGTGATATTTGCTGCAATGAGAGGCAGAGTGATTTACTTGAAAGGAGAATAGACTAGGAATCAAGATATCTAGATTCCAAGTGTGGCTTTATACCTCTCTTGTTTAATCACCTTGTGGGAGTCACTTAATTTCCATGGGCCTTACTTTCTGTATCCATAAAATGTTTGAATATGTTCCCTAGAGGTCTAATTCCATGACTCTGAATTGAGTTACATATATTTAGGATGATAATCCTTACAGCAAGCTTGTTAGAGTGGGATGGAGTAGGAGAAGTGGAAAGGGAACTAAATTCACTCAGGAGCGAGATGGTGGAGGTGGTAGAGGAAATTTTTAAAATGTGCCAAATTTGGAAAATACTATGAAGAAAATATCCATAGTTGTTAAGACTTGTTTCTTCAGCTAAAGAAAAATCACATTTCAAATTAATTCCAAAGTTGTGGGAAAAGGTGACTAGCTGGTGAATATTTTATCAAAGAAGCAATGAGGGGGGTGCACTTGTTGAGAAAAGATTTGAAGTTTGTTTTTGTTTGTTTGCTTTTTTTTTTTTTTTTTTTTTGAGATGGAGTCTTGCTCTGTTGCCCCAGCTAGAGTGCAGTGGCATCATCGTAGCTCACTGCAGCCTCAAACTCCTGGGCTCGGGTGATCCTCCTGCCTCAGCCTCCCAGGTAACTGGGGCTATAGGCCACACCACCACGCCCAGCTATTTTTTTTTGACACTTCAGTTGTAAGTAATCAACTGACAAATATATCTAAATGGTCTTTCTTCTTGAAAATTTACTGGAAAAGTCAAAATAAGTTATAAGGCCATAAAGATTTGGAGAAGAAAGCATCAAAAAGCGAAACTTTAATATGAAAATGAAATTCTGTAAGAAATAAACATATATATACAATGTGAAGATCAGGGCATTCTGACCCGTACGGAGATTTTCATTATCAAATAACATATAATAAATAGGTTTCATCTCAAAGCCTCTTGGGGTCAAATTACCATATCATGCTAACTGTGCAAATTGTTAAATGAAATATTTCATGCAACAACATACCTCAGGGGAGACTTCTGTAATTCCAAACTGGGATAAACTTTGTTGCAAAACATTGATATTAAGTGAACGCAGCACTTCCTCAGATGGCAGAGCATCAGAAATTCCTGTTTTTCGGTTTATGGGAGACACAAATAGTTCAACACTGTTCTTCTTTCCCTAGTAAAAGCAGATTATTTGTATGCATTATAGACATTTTGAACAACTTCCTTTAGAAACATTAAAGAAAATCAGAATCTTAGAATTGTAAAAGGCACCTTGGAGATCACGTTCATTAGTTATTCTCCAGTAGACTTAAATTTGCAGTGCAACATCTAAAATTTTTAGGTGACCTTCTTTCAATTAGTTGGCACGCCAAGATTTATAATTTTATATTTCACTGGATGCTGGTTTATTTTCCATTTGATATTATAATTTTTTGAAATATATTGTTTAGATGTTCCCTGAGTAATTATATTTAAAGAAGCATTTTAAAATTAAATGAATTAAATAAAACTTGCTGTAATAGTAAGGTTACATATTAGATACCTCCACCTTCTCTATTTTTTTAAATAACTTGTATTAATGTGAAGACTGGACAAGCTGAGGAAGGTGGTGCTAGGTGAGCTTTGAAATCCCTTCCCTGATTCTGTTCTGCACCTCAAATATGCCACACTCTTAAAATGTATCCTTTGGTAGAGATGCATAAATTGTGTAGTGATATCCTGACACCTTTCCTATTAGTATCACCTCATTAGCTGAAATGGAGACAGAGGATTTCTTACCATAAATGATAGGCTGATATGCTACATACATACACACATAAAACACCAGATAAAAATGACATTGCCATTGATAATATTCTCTTTTACAACTTATACAATGCACTTGTAAAAGGAAATTGTTAGTTTTTTCTTTTTGACACATGGAGTTCTCTCCTGCTGGAAAATTTTCTTTTAACACAGTTTATCAGACTTTCAGCCAGGTATAAAATGGAGTATCAGCGTACTACTAGCAACCCGGAAAAAATGTTTCTGTGTTTGGAGGGAACAATAGACAATGACTAAATACTGATGTGAAACATGTTTATAATAATTTAAATAGTTTATGACCTAACAACAGTAGTAGGAACACAGCACTTGTTTTGTGCCTGACACGCTGCTCTGTGCCTTAATCTGTTATCTCATTTCATGCTCAAAACACCCTCCAGGAGATAGGTATTAGGGTTATCTCTATTTTACAAATGAATTGCAAGTGGTTTGCCCACAGTCACATGGCTGAAACACGGCCACGCCGGAAATGGAGTACCGATCCGTCTCCAAAACACACACTCTTACCTCTTAACCACTGTGCTCTGCTGCCTCAGGTATTGTAACTCTACCTATTATTATAACTATGCTACTAACACTTATTATTATGTAACAACACTACTAACATTCTCCATGGATATGCATATCCCTCCCTGGGTGTGGCAGATCCTTCATTCATTCCTGCAAACAGCTATTAGGCTCATTAAATCTATATGCATAAAAGGACATCTAAGATACATGTATAAATAAGTTTATATTAAAAATTTACATCTAGATCCAAGACATTTATAAGACCTAAGTCTTCTCAACTTGAGCAGGGTGTGCTGTGGGTATAAGTAACCTACTTTACTCTCTCAGGGTATTAGGGAGTGCTGTATTTCCTCTTCTGTGGTACTGAGTTAAAATTAAAAAAAAAAAAACCAACTTATTTAGTTCTAGACCATTGTTGTCTCACAGAATAAAAGTTTTTATGGGGAATGAAACAACTCACCCTCCAAACACAGAAAAATGAAAAGAAACATAAACCTCAAACCAAAACAAAAACCGGACTCTCTCCGTGCTGGGAGTGCAGAGGTTGGTGCAGCAGGAGGCCGAGGTCCTGCAGGAGCACAGCAAGTTAAGGCAGAGAGAATGCGCAGGGCTTGCACGTCCTCCCCTTGCAGTGGAAATAGAACAATGTTAAAACTGTACAGTGATTCCAAGGTCCCTTTTCACATGTAACTTAGATGATCAGAGTTTTACAAAGAGAAAATCATCTGATTTTTTAAAAAATTTTTTCACACACAACCCCATAGTGCAGATGGGAACATGTATTTGGATGACTTCCGGGTTCCCAAACACTGCTGAAAGCCGGAAAGCCGGGAAAGAATGGATATAGGTGACTGACAGGTTTAGAGTGGGCCCTGTACAACAGATCCTTTGCCTTTACGTCATCCCCACTCAGATGCGCATCCTAGTTTTCTTTTGGCTTTTCTAGACTATCAGTTCTTGCATTCCATCTGGGCTGCAGTTCTCAAGGGTCAGTTCTTCTTTATTCTTTATCCAAAATCCTCTGCCTTGTACATGAAATGTCCATCATTCTGTGGATATACTTGAAGGGGTTTTAATAGATACTGTCTGGAAACAGTGCCTTCCATGACACAGAAGGTTTCACTCTAATGAAGAATATTTTGGGAGTAGTATCAGGTTGGTAAGACAAGTGTTAATATTTCGGGCCACTTCATACCTATCAGAGTAGTTAGCCTTGAGTTGACAAGCTTTTCCTATAAAGGGCCAGGTAGTAATAAGTTTAGGGGCCAAACAATCCCTTGCAACTACTCAACTCTGCCATTGTAGCATAAAAGCAGCCATGGGCAATGTGTAAATGAATGGATGTGGCTTGTTTCATAAAACTTTACAAAAAAGTTTACCAAAAAAGGTGGTATGCCAGATTTGGTTCACCAGCCATAGAACTATAGCATGAACCCTTCAGTGATAAAGAACACAGCTTGGATTTGGGGATTAAGAAACGTAGGCATCTTACAATGAGGCGATTGATGTGCACTTGCTGGGGTAAGAGTCCTAAGGCTGCAGCCACTCCTTGGCGGAATATCCGAAGCAAGGTTATGTTCAGCTTGTTTACATCCATTTGTAGTGTCTGGAAAATAAAGACAAAAAGAAATCCAACTTATAGTAAGTGTTCGGTTTAGGACATTCAGTTCTTGATTAATGATTGACCACAACAATTTCTGTGACTCTGGTAAGTTCACACTCATGGCCCTTTGTTTTATTTTTGATAGAAATAAAATTATAGAGACATTTTATGTGAAATTTTATTTTTCTAATTTTTAAAGACAGAGTCTCGCTCTGTCACCAGGCTGGAGAGCAGTGATGTGATTATACCTCACTCTAATCTCAAACTCCTGGGCTCAGCGATCCTCTTGCTTCAACCTCCTGGGTTGTAGGGACTACAGGCTCATGTCACCATGTCACCATTAGCCATTCTTTTTTTTTTTTTACTTTTTGTAGAGACAGAGTTTTTCTATGTGGCTCAGGTTGGTCTGAAACTTCTGGCCTCAAGCAATCCTCCCACCTTGGCCTCTCAAAGTGCTGGGATTATAGCCATTAGCCACTGTGCCTGGCCTTATGTGAAATTTTAAATAGTATTAGTTAAAAAGATGGTGTATTATGTGATAATACAATTTGGCTAGTTGTAACAAAAAACAAAAATGAATGGTCAATTCATAAAGAATTTCATTGAGATATGTCTTGATTTATTTTGCTTTAGTTTAGGTCCAGATGACAGAATGGAATCTGTGGCCAAGTATATTCAGTTATCCGTCTTTAATTTGTGTTCACACACAGTCACAGAGAGAAAGATGCTGTGTGAGTTCCATAAGGCCTGTCTTGGCAGTTTCTTTATATAGTAATCTGCTGCCAGTGCAAGGCAAAAGAATGAGGTGCGATGCTGCATTTTCAATCTCTGGTGAAGAAGCCAGTGGTACTGATGGGTTGGTCTAAAGTCAATGTTCCTTATTCAGTTGTTTGGGCAAATACTCTTACCTTTCAGGTTTGCTTTGGAAAAAAATCTAAATATTAAAAAATTCCTAATGTACAAATCAAATTGCAATATTAGTAATAGAGCCTTAATTTAAACCATGAGTACTATTACTACACTTAAGCCATGAAGTAAATTATCATGTATTTTAAAAAATACAATCATTTGAGATAGATACTTGCAAGGTAAACCAAATCTTATGCATTTCTTTTATTCTTACAATGTTTAATTCACTAATTTGACTATTCTAGGCTATCAAAAACTATTGGATGGCTGCAGTATCACCTATTCTACAAATCAAGGCACAGTTTTTTTTCCTATTTTTTAAAAGTTTTAATTATTATGGGTACATAGTAGCTGTATATTGTTATAGTGTATATGTGATGTTTTGATACAGACATACAATGTGAATTAATCAAATCAGGATAATTGGGCTATATCCATCACCTCAGGCATTTATTATTTGTGTTAGGAACATTTCAATTCCACTCTTGGTTATTTTAAAGTTTACTCTTATTGTTGATTACACTTTGTTGTGCTATCAAATATTGTTCATTCTATCTAACTATATTTTTGCACCCATTAACCATTCCCCACTTTATCCCCTGCTCTCTGCTACCCTTCCCAGCCTCTAGTAACCCATCATTCTACTCTCTGTCTCCATGAGATCAGTGGTTTTTAATATTTAACTCCTAAATGTGAGTGTGAACATGTGAGATTTGTCTTTCTGTGCTTGGCTTCTTTCACTTAACATAATGTTCTCCAGTTCCATCCATGTTGCAAAAGGCAGGATTTCATTCTTTTTTGTGGCTATATAATATTCCATTGTGCACGTGTACCACAATTTCTTTATCTACTCATCTGTTGATGGACACTTAGGTTGATTCCAAATCTTGGCTATTGTGAATAGTGCTGCAATGAATATGGTAGTGCAGATATCTGAATTCCCCTCCTCTGGATACATACCCAGTAATGGGATTGCTGGTTCATATGGTAGTTCTATTTGTCGTTTTTTGAGAAACCTCCATACTGTTCTCCATAGTGGTTGGACTAATTTACATTCCCACCAAGAGGTATGAGGGTTCCCGTTTCTCCACATGTGAAGCACACTTCTAAGTACACACTTCTCTGATAAAGAGATTGGCTTAAAAGTGGAATCTATTATAGTGTAGGGACTCTTAGAGGGACTTCTCTCAGCTTGCTTTAGAAGGAGAATGATACTGCTTTGGGAATTTATAGTCTTGTTAGGAAATAATATCTGCTCTATTTTGTCCTTTCAGTTGGTACAAAATAAGTGACTGGAAACTAAATCAAGTGCTCAGTGCTACAGGAATCAGAGGGAGTTTAGGTCAAAAGATTTGTAATGGTTCCTAGTCAAGGCAGTGGGTCCAATTAAAGCCTCAGGCTGCATTTCCACCTTAGGGCCTTTGAAGTATTGCATGGAGGTGAGAGCTCCAAGGGGCTGGAAGTGGATTCCTTGCAAAAAATTAAGATCCAGAAAAGGGCAGAACCATTGAAGAACTCTACCTAACAGCCCA
Source organism: Lemur catta (assembly GCF_020740605.2). Lineage (NCBI taxonomy): Eukaryota > Metazoa > Chordata > Mammalia > Primates > Lemuridae > Lemur > Lemur catta. Next base: position 42,683,688 of record NC_059133.1, on the reverse strand, counting down.
ACTATAGGCAACAACTTGCTTCTGGGGAGGGGCAAAAAATTATGTTGGGGGTAGGTAGAAAAGCTGTGTAGATACCATCAGTGATACTTTTAACTTTTATTTTACCTTTTTTTCACTTAAAAGAACTGAAATTTATTGTCTCACGTTTCTAGAGTCTGAATCAAAGCATTGGCAAGGCCATGTTCCCTCTTGTATCTGTCGGGGAGTGTATTTTCTTGAGTCTTCTAGCTTTTGGAGTTGTCAGGAATTCTTGGTATTCCTTAGTTTGCAGATGTATCGCTCCAGGCTTTGCATCTGTCATGGCATGGCTGCCTTCTCTCTGTGTCTTCATATCACCTTCCCTCTCTGAGAGTCTGGGTCTAAATTTTCTCTTTTTATAAGGGCACCAGTCCTATTGGATTGGAAGCCCACCTTCCTTCACTATGACCTCATCTCAACTAATACCTCCAACAACCCTATTTCCAAACAAAGTCCCATTTTTTAGGTACTGGGAGGTTAGAACTTCAACATATGAATTTTCAGGGGACACAATTCAACCCATAGCAAGGAGAAAGTCAGAATTCTGAGGAAAGAGATTGCTAACTTATAGCCAGAGAATTGACCAAAACCCCTGATAATTTTGCACATTCTCCTCTGTTTCTTTCAGGCTCTGAGTCAATACAAATTAGAAGCTCAACTAGGTCGCTGGGTTATTCATCCCCAGTTGGAGAGCTGTTTGGGAGGCTGGGGAGGTCCATCAAATGTGGATCCTATTCCAGAGGTGGTTGGCATGTGGGGCTTATCATGGATGAGGGCAGTGGTGAAGTCTGGGTGAGCTGACAGAAGAGGTAGATGAATCCAGGCACAAGTCGAACAAGACCTTTCTGCTCCAGATTCACTTCCCAGCATGTCACAGAAAACAATTCCTACTGGACCTGGGGAAAGTGACTTCTTTCAATAGAATGTGACTTTCTTCTTCCAGAGAGTAATACTTTTTTATTAAATAAAAATTATCTAATGATATATAAGTGTTTGCTATCTTATTCTCTGTACTTTTCTATGGCCCAAAAAGATATCCAATATATAAAAACACAGTTTAATGCAGAAAGTAAGACTTGAGCTCAACCTTGAAGCATGAGTAGGATTTGGAAATGTAGTGATGAGGAAAATAGCATTATACTTTTAAGGACTACTTACTGCATCCACCTGGAAGACCTAGGAGATTAGAAAAACTCAGCTCACCTGGTGGCTCTGAGAACTAGAAAATTGCTCTCATCCGGGGGCCTGCTTTCAGCTCTGCCGGCTGTAGAGGCTGCCATCAGAGATGGAACACGGTAAGAGACTCTGTCTACTCCTCCTCTTTTGCAAAACCAATGATGGGTTCCTCAGTTCCCTCAAACACTGCTGAGGAACCGCTGGCTCTTGGTTCACCAGCAGTGTTTGTTAGGCGGGGTAAGCCAGCAGGCGCTGCCTCTGATCTCCAGGGGCAGCATTTGGAACTGAGAGTAAGGGGGGGTTGTGTGTGCACTTGAGAATTCAATTCCCAGGGCCGTGATTAACTTGAGGCTTGTAACTTTGGAAACAGTATTAAAGTCTCAGATTGAAACGGTAAATGGGAAAGTGAAATGGGAACTCAAGATTTAAAAAAATCACTCAAAAAGGCAACTTTGCAAGAATGTAAAAGCTGTGCATTTGAAACAGAAATTTAGGCTACTCAACTCTAGTGAAGAAGTGAGTTGAAGTAATTAGTTGAAATTGAAATCATCTGGTTCATTGCATCAAAACATTTGAATAATTTTCCTCAGTTCTCTGCTTGCCTGTGAAAAGCTGGATTGATTCCACAGTGCATACAGGGATTGCTGACTATTCCCCACAAAATAGTGATGCTAAAATACAGCACAAACAGAGATCTGAGGCTGATATGTGCCAGACATTACATATCAGTACAATTTGAAGGGGGGAGAAAAGGATTCTAGACAAACTGAGAATTTCATTTCAGGCAAAACCTGTTAGGCCGTGGGTTGGATTGGCAAATCATCTTTAGGAATAAAAGTCAAAGGTTCTCTGTTTACGTCTGTGAATTGAATAGAAAACCCTGACCTGTCAGAACCATGTTGTACTTTCACCCCAGCCCTTCTCATAACTCTGCATCTGTTTTCTGCTGTTACTTACAGGCTGTGATTTTTATTTCCAGGTTTCATGTTCACACCCTTCTCAGAATCTTACACCTGCTTTCCTCTACCTGAGTGTTCCACTTACACTTCAAACTCAGCATTACCCACACTGAGCTTACCTTTCTCCGTCTCCCCATCCACAACCAAATTTGCTTCTCTTCCTCTATTTCATACAATGGGATAAAGTGTCATATTTGAGAGTCACCTTGACTCAACTCTTTCCTTATTGTTCACTCCACTTCACATCTATATCTCTGCATGCTGAACCCATCTTCTCTTCATCTATATTTCCACTGTCTTATGATAGTTCAGCCCACCATCATGGCTATCTCGACTATTTGAATAGCATCCTAATGGGTTGCCAAATTTTCATGGTCTCGAAATCATTCCCTATCTGGATACCATCGTTATCTGTGCCAAATGCTAACCCAATCAAGTCATTATCCTGCTCAAAATACTTAGAGGAAATCTCATTTCCTAATCATTTGATTTCTTTAGTGAATTTTTGGTTCATTTCCTGAATTTTTTTTTTTTTTGTGTGGTTTCTTTGTGTTGGTTTTCCATTGTCTCTTGTATTTCATTGAACTTATAATCCATATTTGGAATACTTGTAACTGTCATTTCAGTATTCTGATTTTTGTTGGTATCCATTGCTAAAGAGCTGGTGTTCCCTTTTGAGGGAGACATTTTGCTCTGAGTCTTCATATTTCCAGAGTTCTTTTGCTGATTCCTTCTCATTTCTCCCGGGCCCGGCTGTTGGACAGGATGGTGCTGCTGTTACTCTTGCCTTTGCTGTATACACTTTCTCATTTGCTAATTAATACTCTTAACTCCTCGGTTCACAGAAATTGCCCTGCCCTTCCATTCTTACCTCTCATCCCTCTCCACCATGCATATTATACTCCAGTCACACATAACGCTTGTCAAACATACCATGTCCTTTTCACACTGTGTCAGTGCGCATGCACATTGCTGCTAGGGGCTCTTTCTTCTCCTGGGAGACTCAGCCCAAAGACCATTCTGCCAACCTTCCCTGACTTGTCCTCCCGCTTCCTTTGCTCATCTTTCAGTGTTCCAATAGTAGTACTGTGTTGGACTTTAGCGTTTTTTGTTTAAATTTTTATAATAAAAATGTCATGCTTATTACAAAAAATTTAAGGTACAGAAAGATATGGTAAAAGGTAAAAATATCTTGCCCTTCCTAACTCTCCATCCCAATCCCCAGAAATAACACTGCTAACCATTTCTTATGTATCCTTCCAGATACTTTCAATGCATATATTATATACAAATAATACATACATATTATATATCATATATATTACTATTTACTACAAATAGGGTTAAAGTACACATATTATTCCACAACTTGCTATTTTCATTTATTAACATATCTGGTATATATGTCTATATTTACAATCTATACCAGTATCAAATATAATGTTTTAATTCTCATCTAATAATTTCTTATTTTTAATAGGTTAGCTTATCCCTTTCACTTTGTTATTTTAATAGATATAGATGTGTTTTATTACTTTGTGTGTTTTGTTTGTTTGTTTTTATGCTTCCTTCATTTTCTGTCTTTTACTGTATGGTCTTTTTTTTTGTCATTGTAGTTATACATTTTTTCAGTGTCATTTATTAAATAAATGTGATAATATATTTAAGCTTTTATTTCTTGATTTGTAAAATTTAGAAAGTATTTATTAACTTTTGCTATAAGAAATGAAAAAACAAAAACCTCACCAACTCTCATGATTACCTTCCAGTTTTTAATTATATTATTTTTATAGTGTTATAGTTGATGATATTGACATATTCTGTGTAATAGAGAATACTCATAATTCTCAATAATTAATATAATGTGAAGGTAAAGTCACATTTTCAGTCTCAGACAGTTAAGAATGAAGGTGCCTTTTCCATTCTCTCTTTCTCTCTTCCCTTGGTCTATGGGCTCAGAGTGACTCTAAAACTGCATTGAAAATGGTTGAGCCACACAAAGGAAGACACCTGAGCCCCCAAATCACTGTATGAAGCAGTCGCCCCCATCCAACAATGGTCATTAAACAGTGACATGAGTTAAAAATAAACTTTTATTGTATTGAGCCACTAAGATATGGGACTGTGTTAGCATTATTTACACCAATGAATGCATTCTGTAACTATAGTCTCTACAGTTCTATAGTGTTAGTTATATGTTTGAATGTACTCACTGCTCATTTTCAGTATTTTATTTTTAGAATTCCTGAATTCTTTATTTTGCTGTATATCTTATTTAGCTGTATTTCATTATTAAATAGCCTCTCTCAAGTAAGGCCCATGAGTGCTACATTTCCTTAGGCGTTGTATGTTTGTGAATATATTTATGGTACCTTAAACAATAAATAACAACTTGGCTGGTTATGAAACCCTTGATTCAAGCTTTATTTTTATTTTTTGTCTTTGAACTCTGCTGCTATTTTCCAATGCCTTCTGGCATTAAAAGTTGCTGTGAAAAATACTCTGGCCTGAGGCTAGCCTGTCTTATAGATAATTTGCTTTTTCTGCCTGAAATCTCATAGGAGTCTTTCCCTTCAAAGTTGTAAAACTTAACCAGGATATTTCCCTGGGTTGATAGTTCCTCTTACGTGGTATACCCTTGAAGCCTACAGATTCCAGACTCTATTTCAGAAATATTCTCCCCAACTATGCATTTGAATGATTTTTCTTCGAAATATTTTGGCTTCGTCTTCAAAGACACTATTTATGCAATTAAATATTCTTTGTCTTTCTCTCTCACCACATTATTTTATGAACTCAGTTTCTCTAACCACTTGTATGTCTTTATTTGGCTAAATAAATATTACATTTTCTCGGGTCTACATCCTTATATGTTTTCAGCAGAATCTATTCTACTTCTCTTATTTTTAACGTGGTTTTGATTTCTCCAATTTGTTTTTATTATTATCTTCATTTATCTTCTGAATTCTGCCAGCTTATTCTTTGCAATTGCCCTAGACGAGATATGGACTCTCTTAGTTGTTTCAGACAGGAAGTGGCACAAAACTTTTGTTTATAGTTTCTTGGTCTTTCGCCTCCATTTTTAAATCTTTTTTTTTTTCCCCAAGGAGTTCAGCTTCTCTTTTTCTCTCTTAAAATCCTCCAATGACTTTCTATTCTGTTTAGATTTAAATTCCATTCTGTGGGCCTATAAGACCCTACTTTATCTGGCTGCTGTTGGGTGTGAACCTCATCTTATATCCCTCCTTCAAGCCACTATCCTTTTTCCAATTCCTCAAACAAAGTCTGCTCATTTTTACCCATAGCCTTGATATTTGCCTGCCTGCTGCTTGGAGAGCTGGGACACAGTGGTCTGATGGCTCCCTCTGGCCTTTCACAGCTTTGTTTATAGGCCTCTGAGAGCCCTTCCCAGCCTGGCCACTCCCTATCACATCACCCAATTTTATTTTCCTTATAGCATTGATCGCTATCTGACAGTTTCTGATGTGCTTATTTATTAACTGTATAATCTCTCTTTACTAAAATGTGGGCACCACTGGTGTAAGACCTTGTCAGTCTTGTTCTCTGCTATCTCCCCAGGACCTGGAACAGGGCCTGGTACATAGTGGATATTTAATAAATCTTTGTGAAATGAAGGAACATGTGAATCATCATAACCAACACTGTGTAGTTACTCAGTGAAAGACTCTGAGTTACATGATAGGCTTAGAAAGGGTTACAAACCCAGGGCTCTACTCTCGAGCAGGTTATGTTCAGTTAAATAGTTCAGCTGTAATACCTGATCATTTAAAAAATACAAAAAATTGATTTAGCACAATTTGTATTTGATTTGTAATTAACATGCCTGATACTTTGACTACTGTGCCATTTAAGAGGGGAAAAAAATCAGAAGTTGGTCTCATCAACTTTTGGAAGCCTACTTCTAATAGGCAAAATCTATATAAGTTTTCTGAGTTGTATGCAATAGTGGGTATAAATTAAACTCACACTTACCCAGTATTAGTACCTATTTCTTATTAATTTGAGAGTTTTAAAACTTATCCTTCTAACTACAAAAATTAGATAATGCTTATGACAGAAGATTTAGAAAATATAATGAATTAGAAAAAAGAAATAAATATTATTTATAATAATGTATCCCATCACCTTGAGATAAGATTGTAGTATTTTTAGTGCTAGTGTTTTTCTGATATATAGGTTGTATCATATAATATAATATACATATGCATTATGTGACTATTACATAAACCCATGTATATCATACAAATATTTATTCATTTTAATGTGATGTTATGGCTATCACATTTCTATGGCTCTCGTCTATGATTTAAGGAGGAAATGCATATTCCCCAATCCTGATGTTTTATTCTATGTGGTGGCAGCTATAATTCAGCATTATTCCTGGATTCTTCCCCTTCTCAGTCTCTCCAGGGGAGGGGAAGCAACTTGAATAATTGGTGCATTTGGGGTATGTGTAGCTCTGTGCTTTCCTTTTGGGTTCTACCTTCCTGTAAAGACCATATAATCTGGTTTGCTCTTTGTAAGTGGTAAAGTAAATCAGAAAGGCTCTGTCTCCACAGGCAGGGGAAGGTTGCATTGACCATTGCTGCCTGGGATTGTGAGGAACTCTGCCCAAGAAGGAAGGGCAGTCACAGAAGAGTATTGTTATTGTCATGCTCCTAAGTCACATTTCTAGCAGCTCTATCAGCAATAGAACTGAAATTTTGATTTCCACAGGCCTATTACCTCTGTCTTTCTCAGGCAAGAGGGAGAGAGGTGTTATTTCTTGGTCTGCTCAAACACCAACACATGGCACCATGAAGTCACACACAAAAAAGGACTCTACAACTTTACAACTTTTCTTGTTAGTTGGCCTTGATTTCAGCACAGATATCTACAGAGGTAGACAAGTCAGAGGAAAATCAAGGTAAATGTTGTTATGGAAGTCAGGAGTGGAGAGTTTCCAAAAGAGATTTGTCAACAGAACCAGATGTCGCTGGAGGTTAAGAAAAATGGGAAGCAAGAAAAGGCCGTTGGATGTGTTGGTGAGGAAGTAATTGGAGGCCTTCAAGTAGTGATTTTGAAAATGTGGTTCATGGTCCATGGGAAGGCCCAGTGAATTTTCATTGGAACTCACATGAAAGTACATGTTCATTGTGTAGCAATATGGGTACGTTAAATACAACTGCAGACTTTTTTTTTATGCCAAAGAGTCATTGAATGAGTTTTTAAGAGTTGGTACAACTTGGTATGAATAAACTAAAATCAGCATGCTATTAGTATATATTGACATTTTTAAATGGTGCAGGGATGAGGTATAATGAAGAAATAGGCAGAAGATCAAGACCACTTTTTGCTTAGAACAAAAGGATAAAGGTAGGATGGTAAACAGAAAATCTTTTTGCCCAGATCATAAGAATTTTGACCTTTATTCCATAGCAACAGTGTCACGGATGACTTCATCTTTCTTCCTAAGATCCCTGCATTGGTGAGGAGCTACCCCTTTTAACACATGAAATAACAATACTAGAGTTTTGGTAACAGTAATATTTTGAGACATTTTGAAAACAATTGCAATACAAACTTAATGGGTTTCTCATGAACTTACTTTATTATTGTCATGGGCTACTAGATCACTCAATCAGCCAATTAATCGAAACAATTCATGAAGGAGCTAAATGTATATTAGTAGTGAGTGAGAAAAGATATATTAATTTCTTGTTTAGAAAGGGGAAGACCTTGTGGACAAGGATGATACCCAGGAGCTACTTGAATTTTGTGCTCACACATTTAAAATCTTTTGCCTATTTTGTTTTCTAAATTGCTAGGGGGACTGAGCATAACTTTAAATAACTATGTTTGTATGTTTGAAAGTTACAGGTACGTGATCAAATGCCAAATAAGAAACTTTGCCACATTATGAAATAATAGGTAAAAGCATGGGTTAGTAAGGTAGGCTTAGATTCAAGCCTGGGGTGAGTGGCCTTGGTCAAATTATTAACACTCTGAGCTTCAGTTTCTTCATCTGTCAAATGGGAGTGATAACTGAATCCCTTTAGTAGTCTTTATATGAGAACTACATGAGCCACTAGATATAAAACAGCTAGACCTGGCAGATCAAAAGTTCTTAGTAAGCTTTGCCTAAAGATATGTGTTTATTACACGTGCATGTTGAAAACAATTAATTTAATGACCAGCTTCTGTGGATATTCAGCACAAGGGGAAATGGAGTAGCAACTTTGTTGGTGACATGAAGGTCTTGAACTTATTCACAAGAACAGTAATATCAAGACTCTACGAAGTGGCCTGATTGGACCTTTGGTGTTGATATTGACTGATTATTACGCTTGTCCAGGAGCTTCAGCCAAAAGTCAATCAGGAAATCTAGGCCTCAGGAAAAAGCAATGATCAAAATAATTTGGTTTTGCTAAAGTGCTGTGTTTTGGGGGCAAGTATATCTTAGAGGTTGAGGGGTCAAAACAGCGCATTTTAAGACGGGTACTTTGATTTCAGAATCTCTGCTTCTGTTCAGTCCCCATCCTGCCCCTTTAAACCATGGCTACTGTGAACATGCAGCCCAAATTCTAAATTGTACAGAAGAATATAGATGTTAAATTCAATCCACATTCATCCTCCTTTCTACCAGTACAAATTAAATATTAATATTGAAACAGAGCCGCATTTAGTGCTTTAGATTAGAATTCCTTATCCTACTCATTTGAAAAGCTTTTTATAACCTAGTTTTTTCCCATTTCATTAATCTCTGTCCTCTATTTTAATATTACCTCTTAATTAGTGTCCCCTTTCACATCCCCTAATAACATTCTTGTGAAAAGACCTTTTCTTTGACCTGCAAAGACTTCTCAAATTTAGCAATTAAATGAAGAACTTTTGCACATTGTTCTGAAAACTTTAAATTCTGTATAATTTATAGTAAGCCCCCATCCTTACAAAAAGCTATTTTTAAAAATCATGAAATGGTGAGGGTCTTGACTTTTCCTGGTACAAATTCAGTAGAGGAGATAAAATTTCCGTAAAATATAAAATGATACTCTGTATACTTTTATGATACTACTCTTTCTATACTTTATGATTTTGCATCCATTTATACTTATATAAATATTTTTATAAATGTTGTAGACACATCTATGGATGAAAAAGAGGAAAACAGAGGTTTAATACAAAGTTCTTTAGAGGCAGCAGAAAAATCACGATTTAACCACAAACAGGTATTATCCTGGGTACAGTAAACAAATATAATAGCAAGCTCCTTGCTTTTAGAAGAGTTTTTGAGTCTTATTATTATATGTTCGAGTCAACAGAAATTTCCACGTTCACCTCCCCTGATTATGTTTTCTATCTTTTACTGAATGTTATTTTTTCTCTGTTTTTCTTGTTCCTTGTATTCTTTTTCAGCAACCCCCAGGGTGTTTACTCCTCTTCCCCTCCCTTCATATTTCTCATGCTGGAGACAGAACCCAGCAGCCAAAGCTTGAGATGAAAATGGCTGGGGTTGGGGCCAGGCAGAAACCCTGGACACTCAGGCAAATGTTGCCTGAAAAAATGAGGTCAGACAAATTCAGGTCTCCACATCCAGTCTCATCAAAATGACAAAACTCTAATCAGCAGAGCTGTGACTGCTCCCATTCATGGAGATTTTTTGAAAGGACAGAGGAGGCTTCTCACTGTAGTATTCAATCAAAATTGAGACCAAACTAACTTGAAAGTGGCATTTAGGGATGCTTGGAAATAGACGTCCAAGGGCAAAATAATAATCTTTCAACCCCCCCCCCAACTACTTTGCTTTCTAGTCATAAACTGATATTGTCCCAAGCCATCAAAAATACAAATACCATTTTTTTAAAAATGAAGAAATAAACAATCCTTACATGGCCTTGGTACTTTATTCCAGATGTGGTAAAATGGGGAGAGGGCTACCTTTTATACTTCTGTGCTTATATTCAATAAACAGGAATGTATTCTTCTGGGACTTCCAGCTGATCACATGCAAAAGCTTGAGCCATGAAGGGGCAGGGAGATCATATAAGCTCTGAAACACCAGCCCAGTCACAAGGGTGGTTTGGAGTCTAACGCTCCATGGAAGGATGTTGTAAATTTACTTTCATTTTGATTCCTTCTGTGAAGTAGTTTATGTTTCACTTCAATGACTGTAATAGGATTCTGGTTTTTACCCTTCTGGTGAACTACAGAATTCACCAAGAAACATGGTAACATGAAATGAGGTTTATTGACATGTGCTTTTGAGATGCAAATATAAACTCTGTGATTTAATGTCCTTTCAACTTTTATTCTTGGTAATTTTGCTTTTTCTATCACAGTGGAAATTAACAATTTTCTGCATAACTAAAAATGAATAAAGATGGCGTATGGAATA